>NW_026909276.1:14731955-14958955 GCF_033115175.1 Lepus europaeus | reverse complement strand
AGGAGATCTTCTGATTCCTGTTTTTTCCCCTTTACAACACTGACTTGGGACACAAAATCCTAAGGCACTGCCACATTACTGCTCAGTTTCTCCCATGGGTATATGGTCGTCCCTCAGTTTCCTAGATCATTTTCAGGATAACCACAGCTTGTCTCAGATAGGAAGTTTCAAAGCTCTCCCAGTCACCTAAATAATTGTAGTTCACCTTCTAACTTCCCACAAAACACCTTGTAGCAGGTTTTACAATTACCAAGAACTTACTGAAGATTTCAGGACAAATGGGAACATAACACAGTCACACACCTGCACATCCACAAGGTAAACCAACATAAAGATGTGTTGGAAGCTTGCATCAAGTTAAAAAACACCTCCATCTTATATTGTAATGATTCCTTCACACTACACCAAGAAAACACACCAGGCTTTGGAAACCTGAATAATTTCACCATAGTCATTATATCCCTCCACAGATCATATCAAGGGGAAATCTGCTCCCACCTTACAGGGAGAGAAACAACTGTATACATATTCAGCATATATTTGGCACCACTAAGGGCACAGCCAACATCACTTTCTGCAGAAGCCAGGAGAAATCAGGGCCACCCACCTCAGTGTGAATATCCCCAACTCAGAAGGAGACAAAGAGAGCAGGTCCCACTCACCTGGACCCTGAATTTATCCACTTGTGCTGAATGAACCTGCTAACCAGAAAAACAAACTCCAAGTCAATAGTGAGTTATCTAAAAATCAGTGGCCTCTAACTGCAGTGGAACATGGAGGGGTGCTGGACAACAGTGACTTCATAGAACCAGCTCTGTCACAATGGTGCACTCTATGTACAGGAGGGCCAGGGCCAGCCTCCTCAACCCACTGAATAATAAAAATCTCCAGAGGTGGGCTTCTTGAGGCCTCCCCAGGGCACAGGCAATGATCTGGGACAGGTATTCCATGTGACCAGGTATGCACTGCTCTCTATCTAGACAAGGCCCTGCTATACAAGACCCCATGTTCCTGGGTCTCTACTTTCTGCCCATCCTCTTCCTCCAATGCACTTACATTTTACAACAACTTTTAAGGCCTTTTTATTTTTAATTAACATAGTTACTCACCTGAAGGAGAGAATATGGCAAAGGGACAAAATCAGATAAATGTATTATTTTGTATTTTTTTCTATGTCAAAATCCTATGGCTTTTGTTTCTATGACAAATTTCTGTATTTTATAGCCTTTGCATTTCCAAATATTTTAATTATTTGAGAGAGAGAGAATGAAATTCTCACTCCAAATTCCCACAACAGTTAGGATTAAACCAGAACAAAGCCAGGAGCCAAGAACTCCATCCCAGTTTCCCAGGGAGGTGGTAGGAACCTAAACATACATGCTATCACCTTCTGCTTCCTAGGGACATTAGAGAGAAGCTGGATCAGAAGGCCACAATTAGTGGGACTTACACCAGGCCCTCTGATATGGGATTTCAGTCTCTGCTATGGAGGTTTAAACAGCTACTTCAAAACAACCACCCTTGAAACATATTTTCAAACCCCTTATAGATCAATGGCATTTTCAGTCACAGTGATGATTTGGGAAAGATAGAAAAATGAAGACAAAACATGATGAAAATTGTTACTTTATATCACATGAAAAATTGGAAATTATTCCTTTCAGGGTACAGTGGGGAACTGCTTTGGGAACTCTGCATCCCATATCAGAGTGCGTGGCTTTGAGTCACAGTTCTGCATCTCACTCCAGCTTTCTGCTAATGCACAACATGGGAAGCAGCAGATGACTCTGGCACTTGTGTCCCTGCCAACTCAGAGACCCAGATCAATTCCCTGACTCTTGGCTCTGTCCTGGCCCATCATTGGCAGTGAGCCAGTGAATGCAAGATTCCTGCTTCTCAAATGAAAAATGAATATGTGAATAAAAAACTCTTTGGAAACTGCCCTTTTAAAAAGATTCATTTATTTATTTAGAAGTCAGTTACAGGGAGAGAAGGAGAGAGAGGAAGACACAGAGATAAGGATCTTCCATGTGCTGGTCACTACACAGGTGGCCACAACTGCCAGTGCTGTGCAAGGCCAAAACCAGGAGCCAGGAGCTTCTTTACATTCTCATGTGGGTAGCAGGGATCAAATTACTTAGGCCATATCCTGCTGATTTTCCCAGGCAACTAGCAGGAAGGTGGATCAGAAATGGAGCAGCTGGCTCACTAACTGGCACCCATGTGGGATGCTGGCATTGTAGGAAGTGGCCCCTGGAAAGTATCCTTTTAATATCAAGAGGAAACATGGTTATATTGTATTGAAGGTGGTAGGTAATATGACAAATAGAAAGTTATGTAACAGTGAAAAATGAGACAAAATTATATGTTTTAGATAGTATGCTGATATACTTGAAATTCTAAAAGAACTATAAACAAATAGTTTTGCTGGTTGAATATGAATATTTTTCAAACACTACTCTTCATAAATAGAAACAATAATGAAAAACTATGATGGAAAGAAAGATATAAAATGAAGCAAGAAATAAATGAAGAAAGAACAAAATGAAGCAGCAGCAGAAAATCTATGTAAGCAAATGGTAAAATATTAATGCCAGACAAAATTTAAAAAAAAAGGGAAACGGAAAAGTTTGAAGGAAGAGAGGAACAGAAGAACAGAGCCACTGCGTGTGTGTGTGTGTATGTGTGTGGTGCATAGAAGGATGTTGACAGTAAGGAACTGGTTTGTGTGACTGTGTAAGGCTGCAAGGTGAAAATAGGCCACAGCATCTGCCAGGTGGGAAATCATTGAAAGCAAAGGGTACAGAGCTGCTCTGAAGGAGTTGGCTCGTAATGCTGGAATTGCTTCTGATGATTTTAAAGCAAAATGGAGATGATTAGGACACTGAGGGACATTTAGTGAATTAATCTTTCCTGCTTTTTGCATGCTCAATCACTCATGAGAAGAGGGTGATTGTCATCTGTGGTGTGTATTTTCTAGAAGGTGATTTTAAAGTTCATGGGGAAAATTAGCATGAAGAATTTCTAAAAATAAAACACAATGAGAGGTGACAATTCTTTCTAGATTTAGACAATAATTTGAAGAGACAGACATTTAAACAGAAAGTTACTACCGAATTATCAAATAGAAATTCAAGGAAGAATATAGACAACAAATCAAAGTAAATAAATATAAATATATCTTAATGGAAGCAGGTCTAATTTTACCCACAAGAAAATAAACATTTAGTGAATGAAGGCTCCCCTTGGGCCTTCTTTAAGAGATTTTAGCCTGACCCCCTGAGACTCAGGGACCCACTGGCTCCTTTCTGACCATTGGCCACAATTAAGGAATAGATGTCTTTAACCCTGGGACACAACCTATATAATGGTGCAGAAAAAGGCAAGCTCAATCAGGCACAGAGTGAGACCTCAGAATGGCCCTCCCCTTGTGCAGAAGAGGCCTCAGCACTGCATAAACCACAACTACCTCACATCCAGCTCCATCCCTGCCAGTTACCCTGGATCACTCACCGGGTCAGTCAGCTCTAATCTAATGTTCACCAGGATGAGCACTGTGATGGCAGCCAGAAACAGGGTCCCAACCCTATGGAGACCTGTCTTATCTCAAGGCAGGTGTTTCTAAAAATGGTCTCACAACTAGGATGAGATGCAGACCAATGACTCACTGCAGGACCCCCAACCCATCTATGACTAGGCAGCAGCTCGCATCCTTCTCCTCCCTAGGCCCCACCTGCTTCCCTCCTTTGTAATGCTGCAACCAACAAGGAGACTCAGGTGAATGACCAGAGGCACTTGGAGTCTAGGGGCAGCAGGGCAGCCTGTCTGTCCTGAGGGATCCCAGGGCCATGTGACCACAGGCACAGAACAAGGTTGGATTCTTCCTCCTTTGTGGAGTATCCAGGTCTGTAACTGCTCATCCTTGGCCATGGTGTCTGCTCACCCTTTTGCCTACTGCACCTTCAGGGCCCACATCTGCTAGAAGCTACAAGACAAAAACATGTACATAAAACAATACTGGATAACTGCAGGGAACTACCCCTCACAGAGCTCTTGTCCATTTCATCAAAGGAAGATTCAGGTCCACAGACAGATGTATGACACCTGGAGTCTAGTTTCCAGAAAGGTGACTTCTTTGAAGTACAGGGACAGAGGGAGCATCAGACTTAGGGTCTTTGTCCAACTTCTTTGACACACAGGAAGACTGCTCCTCACACAGATTGGGTTATGAGTATCCTCCAGCAGCCACATTTTCCATCATAAAGGGCCATTCCCATCACATTATAGGTCATGAAGTCTCTGAGTCTGGTGCACCCACAGCTCTGAGATCACTGTTGACTATAATGGCTCCCTAGGGATTTATGTCCCTCCACAGATCCATATCAAAGGGAAATTTGCACCCATCCCACAGGGTCAGAAACAACTATATTCATATGCAGTATACAGTGGACACCACTGGGAGTATAGCAAATATCACCTTCCTCATTAGCCAGGAGAAGTCAGGGCCACATACCTTGTAGGGACTGTCCCCAACTCAGCAGGAAATGAAGAAAGCAGGTCCCAGCCACCTGTGTTCTCCTGTGATGAATGAGCTTCCTAAATTAAAAAAAAAACAACTCCAAGTCAGTAAGCCTCTAACTGCAGTAGAACATAGAGGGGTGCTAGGCAACAGTGACATCATGGAACCAGCCCTGTCACAATGGTACACTCCACAGATACTAGGGCCAAAGTCAGCCTCCTCAACACACTGAATAACCAAAATCTCCAGGGATAGATCTTGGGGTCTCTCTAGGAAACGGGCAAAAAGTAAGATCTGCAGTAGGTATTCCATGTGACCAGCTATACCAGTGCCTTCTACACTTGCTATACAAGGTCCCAGGTTCCTGCAAGCCTCTACCTCAAACCCATCCTCCTTCCCCCAATGCAATTATATTTTGTAACAGCTTTTTAAGCCCTTTTAATTTTGAATCAAAATTTTTGCAGTGAGGCCCCACACAAACCTACTACATCTTCCTAAAGTTCCCATACTCTGCTTCCATTCCTTCAATAAAAACTGAGTAATACAATGGTAAAACCTCCTCCACATAAGAGTCTTCACACCAGCCCTGCTGATCCAATCTGATGCCTTCTGCTCTAGTACTGCCCCATCTCCCTCGTGCTGTCAACATTGGGCTCCAGGGAGTCCTCCTGGAATGGTGGAAAGGGGAGAGTGTAACTGAGCACGGCCTGCCTGGGATCTTGAGCTGTACAATCTGTATGAAGAACAGGGACACTTTTCTTGATGCAGGTGAGGGGTTAAGGGGTGGATCACTCTTACTTTTCCTGACACTCATGTACCCAACACTAAGGCTGATGTTGAGAGTACCTAGGATATCTGCACACTGGGAGGACCCTGACTCAGAGTGGCAGGCATCCCTGTCACAAAGAGCAGCCCCATCTCTCCAAGTCCTACTCTCCTCCTGTTCTCTTCTGGCCCTGCAGAGGCAGCAAGAGACTGGTCAGTTTTCTGTAGGTTGACAAACTAGCTCCTGCTCTACTCCAGTTGTTTCTTGCTTTCCCCACCCTGGACTGCATTCCCCTGTGTAGTTCATGGTTGTGCCACTGTGCATGTGGATAAAATAAGTCCATGAGTATCCTGTGGGTGTGTATGTTCTACCACTCTAGCAGGGCCTTGCTGATTCATGCTCAATGTACAAAACTCATTGTCACTGTCACCTCTTGAATGAGACTTCCATCAGAGTTGCAGCACGTGCCTCCCGGTTTTCCCAGCATACTCCAGGGGCCATCATGGGGAGGTACGTGGGAGTTGGCAGTCTGAAGCCCTATTAGGAAACACACCTGTTACTAGGGGGATCTAGGTAGTATGGTAGGAACAGAAAAATAAGTCACAAAATTCTACTCATATGTGAAATATAATAAAGCTGATCTCAGAAGTCAGGGTATTTGGATAGTTACCAGAGTCTGAAGTGACTATGGTGAGAGAGGATAGGGAAATGTAAATGGTACAAGTGATAGTAAAATCCTACACTACACATTGGGGATGAAAGCTCTGTTGTTGCATTGCATAGTAGAGTGACAATACATAATGATAATGCTTATTTTATTTTAAGTAAATGTCAAATGTTTATTTAGATATTATGCTCCTAAATCTGCATTTATGAAATAAATGAAATTTGTTTACCATAAGAAATTTTTTTATTAAACTTTTATTTAATGAATATAAATTTCCAAAGTATAGCTTATGGGTTACAATGGCTTCCCCCCTCCCATAACTTCCCTCCTGCCCGCAACCCTCCCCCCTCCCGCTCCCTTTCCCCTACCATAAGAAATTTTAAAACAAATGAAAATTAATAGAAATAATTTAGGGTATTTTCACCATAAGATATGATGTATTTGGGGATGATGCTGTGGCGTAGCAGGTAAAGCCACTGCCTGCAGTACTAGCATCCATATGGGTGCCAGTTTAAGTCCCAGCTATCCCACTTCTGATCCAGCTCTCTGCTATTCCTTGGGAAAGCAGTAGATGATGCCCTAAGTCCATGGGCCCCTGTATCCACATGGAAGATTCAGAAGAATTTCCAGGCTTTTGGCTTTGGATTGGCCCAGCTCTGGCCAATTTGGCCATTTGGGGAATGAACCAGCAGTGGAAAACTTTCTCTCTCTCTCTCTCTCTCTCTCTCTCTCTCTCTCTCTCTCTATCTCTCTGTAAATATGCCTTTCAAATAAATAAGTAAATCTTTAAAAAAAAACAAATAATATGTTTGAGGAGATAGATTTGTTTACCCTGATTTGAATGTTATGCAATGTATGCATGTTTCAAAATAGCACATGCTGTCCCATAAATAGATACACAATTTTTATGTTTATTCATAGATATTATACATTTTTATCACAATTTAAAATTAAAAATAAATAATTTGAAAACAACCCCATATTTGCACAACCAAATACATAGAGATCACAGCAGAATAAAAATGAAATATAAAACAGATTACAATAGAAAAATAGTTTGAAAATAAGGACACATTAATATTTGGAATTTAAATGATTTTTTCTCAAAAGATTTTTGAATGATAATAAGAGAATATTTGGAAAATATCAAATAAACTGAATGTACTAGAAGAAACCCCAGCAAGGAAGGTGAGCATGCAAAATTCAATGAAATATGTTTTAAGAACAAACAAATTAAATGAAATAAAACTATTTACAAAACCATTAAAAATATAAATTACTTGGGAACAAATAACAAATATTATGTAATACCCCATGCTATGAAAAACAAAATATTCATGATAGTATATAAAGAAGATCCAAATGAAGTGGAAAGTCATAATACCTGCATTGACTATAAAACTCAATGTCGGTGTGGTCATTGTCATGCAGTGGGTTAAGTTGCCATTTGGGGTGCTAATGTCCCATATTAGTCTACTTCTGATCAAATCCCACCTCCACATCTGATATAACTCTCTACTACTGTGTCTGGGGGACAGAAATGATATACTGAGTGCTTGGGCCCCTGCCACTCATGTGGCAGACCTAGATAGATTATTGTGTTTTTGAGTTTTGATTTGTTTTTATCTTTGTTTTGTTTTTGGCTTCACATAGCTCTGTCTATTACAAGTATTTGGAGATTAAAATTACAGATAGAAGATTCATTTCTATTTTTCCCTCTGTCACCCTGACTTTCAGACAAATAAAGCTAAGAAAATTCAGTAATTCAAGACATGAATTTCCCCAAATTTATTTTAAAATATGAAGAAATGCCATTACAATTCCAACAACTCTGTGTGTGTGTGTCCTCATGAAAAATCACCTTCTAATTGAAAAACATACTTTAAAATGAAAAGGACATAAAAGAGTAAAGCTAATTTTAAGAAAGATCAAATATTGTGATTTTCAACTACCTCATACCAAGAGTTAAAATGGGAGAATGACATTTTGGCATAGTGCATAAAGCTGCTGCCTGTGGTGCTGACATCCCATAAGGGTGCCAGTTCATGTTCTGGCTACTCCACTTCCAATCCAGCTCTCTGCTAATGCACTTAGGATAGCTGTGGAATATGGCCCAAGTGCTTGGGCCTCTGCATCCACATCAGAGACCCAGAAGAACCTCCTGACCCCTGGCTTCAGCCTGACCCAGCCCTGGCTGTTGTGGCCATTTGGGGAGTAAATCAGCATGTGGAAGATGTCTCTCTCTCTCTCCCTCTCTCTCCTGTGTGTTTGTGGAGGGTGTCTCCTTCTCTCTCTGGAACTCTGTTTTTCAAATATATGATTACTAGAGTCCAAAAACTGACCTGATTTCATTTGCTGATATTTAACTAATGCACTCATGTAATCAAAGTGTTAAAGGTTAGTTAAAGCTTCAGTGACCCAGCTCCAGCCTTTGCGGCCATTTGGGGAATGAACCAGCAGATGGGAGATTTCTCTGTCTCTGCCTCTGTCTCTGCTTCTCTGTAATTCTGCCTTCCAAAAAAATAAATAAACCTTTTTTTTTTTGACAGGCAGAGTGGACAGTGAGAGATAGACAGAGAGAAAGGTCTTCCTTTTTGCCGCTGGTTCACCCTCCAATGGCTGCCGCGGTAGGCGCGCTGTGGCCGGTGCACCGTGCTGATCCGATGGCAGGAGCCAGGTGCTTATTCTGGTCTCCCATGGGGTGCAGGGCCCAAGGACTTTGGGCCATCCTCCACTGCACTCCCAGGCCACAGCAGAGAGCTGGCCTGGAAGAGGGGCAACTGGGACAGGATCGGTGCCCCAACCAGGACTAGAACCTGGTGTGCCGGCGCCGCAAGGTGGAGGATTAGCCTAGTGAGCCGTGGTGCCAGCCAATAAATCTTTTTAAAAAGAGAGGAATGGAGAGGGAGATACAGTGACAGAAGAACATCTTCCCTATGCTGCTTCATTCCCCAAATGATTGTAACAGCCTCACAGTGCCTAATTAAAAATCATAGCCCTGGTCTCATTCCAAGCTCCTGTATGGATAGTAGGATCCAAAGTGCAGCCAAAAGTTGCAAGCAGGCATTCGGATATGAATGTAAGTATCCCAAGCAGCATCTTACTTGCTACATGAAATGCCCACAGCCAAGCCAAACTTTTTTAAATCGGACATATGAAGAACTCTAATAATTCAATAATAATAAAACAGTAAGTCCTAGGATACATGAAAAATACTTCAAAAGATGTTTTAAAGGAGCTTTGTGTATGCCTACTAGTGTCAAGAAAAGAAACTCAACATAAGTCCTATTAATGGAAGTTCAAATTAAAACACTTTCACATATCACTAAATACCAGCAGACTGACTAAATTTAAGAACACTGAGGATACCAAACATTGGTTAGGATGTGGAATCACTGAACCTTTCATATATTGCTGTTCAGAATATAAATGGAACATTTGGTGGCTTGACAAATTTACACAATTAAAACACGTATTACATGAGTTATCAACTGCACTTCTATGTATTTTCCCCAGAGGAAAAAAAAACACACACACACACACACACACCAATATTTTTACAAGAATTTCACCAAAGATCTATTCATAAGGGTCATTAATTAGGGATTAAAATTTTGTATCACCTAGAGTAAATTTATAGAACCACAGATATTCTCATCATTGAAAAATGTTAAAAACACCATCCTGGACAAAATGTGGTAAGGTGGTTGTCTTAGATAAGGGCTATTTGAGGGAGTGAATCCAAAGGGAGCTTTCTGGAATGATGGAATTATTAGAAATCTCAAGTGTGGTGGTTACACTAATGTTTATATTTATTAAAACTCACCCAACATTGTACTTTGAAGGGATACATTTCATTATCATAAATTATATTTACACAAGTGCTAAAAATAAGGCATAAGCTAAATGGTGCATAAATTTGGTATTTTTGGAAAACTATAGAGATATACACTTGTCACCTAACGCAGGAGCAAAAGTCCCCCAAATTGAAAATGTTTTCATGAGGAATTAGCTCCCTCACAGATTTCTGTGTGGAATTCAAATTGTCACAGCTTCTGTGGAAGTGAACATGAAGATTTTTAGGAAACTCTCTGTTCATTATGTTTTGATGCAATGATCCCACATACAGAAAATCTGTCCCATAATTATTTAAATTGACAAAAATAAGGATGATTTCTCTCTCCATCTCTCCCTCTATGTCACACTGTCTTTCAAGTAAATAAATAAACCAATAAAATTTTAAAAAGAAAATGGAAAAGGAATGTAGCAAAACTGCATATCATGTGTTAATGTGATATATAAAAATAAAATTATAGTCACATGAAGGAGAGAATATGTATAGGGACAAAACCAGATAAAAACATTATTTTGGTTTTTCTATGCCAAAATTCTATAGCTTTTTTACATGTCAAATTTCAAATTTCAATGACCTTTATGTCCCTTGCATTTCCAAATATTTTAAATTAATATGAGAGAGATAGAATAAGTCTTCCATCTGCTGATCCAATTCTGAAGTGCTCACAACACTTGGGGCAAAGTAGACTGAAGCCAGGAATCTAGAATTGAATTTAGGTTTCCCATGTGGATGCAGGGACCACATACCTGCTGCCTCCCAGGGTATGCACTGGTCAAAAGTAGAGTTGGAAATAGAGCCTGGACTCAAGCCCAGCTACTCTGATATAGAATGTAGTCAACCCAAGTAGTGGTGGGAAGTAACATTGTGGCAGGGATGGCAGGGTCAGTGCCAGGATGTCCAATGTGGCAAGGACAGGTGGTGAGGAAGGCTGTGACAGGATTTCAGGTGGCAGCAGGGACATCGTAGATACCAAAGAGGAAGATTTGCCTGGAATATAACTCTCATTCAAACTCCACATGCTGTAATCAGGGAGGGCCCATGGTCTGGCCTTCTGGCATGAAGTTCCCAAAAGAAAAACAATAAAATAAATCAAGAGGCTGGCACTGTGGTGTAGTAAGTAAAGCTGCTGCCTGCAGTGCTGGCATCCCATATGGGCACTGGTTCAAGTCCCAGCTGCTCCACTTCCAATCCAGCTCTCTGCTATGGCCTGAGAAAGCAGTAGAAGATGGCCCAAGTCCTTGGGCCCCTGCACTTGTGAGGAAGACCTGAAGAAGCTTCTGGTCCCTGGGTTTGGATTGGCACAGCTCCAGCCATTGCGGCCAATTGGGGAGTGAACCAGCAGATGGAAGACCTCTCTCTCTCTGCCTCTCCTTCTCTCCTGTGTAACTCTGACTTTCAAATGGATGGATAAATCTAAAAAAAAAACACAGACTAGCTGAATGTATTAAAACACAAGATCCATTTTTTTACTGCCTGTAATAAACACATCTCTGCTACAAAGACACATACAGACTTCGAAAGTTAAAGGATGGAAAATGATATTCCATGATAACAAAAAGTAAAAAAGAGAAATATTAGCCATGATAATATCATGCAAAACAGACTTTAAAGTAAAAACTATTAAACAAGACAAAGAAAAGGAATTTTGTATTACTGAAGGGATCAATCCAACAGAAAGATGTAACTATGGTAAATGTATATGTACCCAATGCCAGGTGCATGATTGCTTTTCATTTTTTTTAAAGATTCATTTATTTATTTGAAAAGCAGAGCTACAGAGAGAGAGAGAGAGAGAGAGAGAAAGGTCTTTCATTTGCTGGTTCACTCTTCAAATAGCCAGTGGCCAGAGCTGAGCCAATCAGAAGCCAGCAGGCAAGAGCTTCTTCTGGGTCTCCCACATGGATGCAGGGGCCCAAGGACTATGACCACCTTCTACTGCTTTCCCAGGCCACAGCAGAGAGCTGGATCAGAAGTGGAACAGTGAGGTCTCAAACCAGTGCCCATATGGAATGCTTAACCTGCTTTGCCACAGTTCCAGCCCCAGTGCCTGCTTATTTAAAACAAAGGTTAATGGATCTTATCAGAAACATTGACTTCAATTCAATGGTAATGGTTGACAGCAATATCACAGTTTCATCAATACACAGGACAACTAGACAAAGAAAAATCAAAGAAGACAACTAATCTACACTATGGACCAAAATGACAGAATTGACATATACAGAACATTTCATCCCATAGTTGCAGAATACACATTCTTATCACCAGTGCATGGAACTCCTTCTAGGACAGATCATATGTTAGGCCATAAAGCAAATCTCAGCAAATAAAAAGAAAATGAAATCATACCACATATCTTTTCTGACCACAATGGAATGAATCTGAAAATTAAGAACATAAGAAACTCTAGAAAGCATGCAAGCATATGGAGTCTGAACAGCCTGCTCCTGAATGAATAGTGGGTCATAGAAGAAATCAAAAAGTAAATAAAAAATTACAGGAAAGAAATGAAAATGACAAAATACATACCAAAACTTATAATATACAGCAAAAGCAATTCTGAGAGTTAAGTTTATAGCAGTTAGTGCTTACCTCAAAATTGGAAAAGGATTAAACAAATGATCTAACAATCCATTCAAAACCTAGAAAAACAATAAACCAAATCACAAGTTAGTATGAGGAAAGAAATTCTTAAAATTAAAGAAGAAATAAAATTGAAACAAAAAAGAAACAAAAGATCAGTGAAATGAAGAGCAATTATTTTTGAAAAAATTAAAATTGATACACCACAGGACTAACTAATTACAATAAAACAGTGGAGATGACACATATTAATAAATTCAGAAATAAAAAAGGAAATGTTAGATACCACAGAAATAAAATTCATCAGAAATTATGAAAAAAGCTATATGCCAAAAAATAGGGAAATTTAGAAGAAATGGATTCCTAGATAAGCACAAACTACCAAACATTGATGCATGAAGGCACTGAAAACCTAAACAAAACAATAACGAAGATGGAGACTGAATAAGAAATAAAGACCCTCCCCACATAGAAAAAGCCCAGGACTGGATGGTTATATACTGAGCTCTGCCAAACTTTTACAGAAAAACTAATTCCAATTCTTCTCAATCTATTTCAAACAACTGAGATGGAGGAAATTCTCCCATACTGCTTCTATGACTTAATTCAAAAACCAGAAAAACATACAACAAAAAGAATTATAAACCAGTATCACAGATGAACAAAATATGATTGTTCACTTGGACCAAGTGGTATCTCTGGTATGCAGGAATGGTTCAACATATGCAAATTAACAAATGTGACACATCACAATAACAAATAGAAGAATGAAAACTGTTTATTTATTCATAGTGAGAGAGTGTTGTATTTTATCAAATGGTTCCTGCATCTATTGAGATAACCATACCTTTTTTTTAGTTATTCTTTTTTTTAAGCTTTATTTTATTTATTTGAAAGACAAAGTTAGAGAGAGGTAGAAACAGAGAGATCTTCCATCTGATGGATCACTCCCCAGATGGCTGCAATGGCCAAAGCTGCACCGATCTGTGGTGCAGCAGGTTACAGATCTGACTTGAAGTGCTGGCATCCCATATGAGTGCCAGTTCAAGTCCTAGCTGCTCCACTTCTGAAGCAGCTCTTGGCTATGGCCTGGGATAGCAGTAGAAGATGGCACAAGTCCTTGGGTCCCTGCACCCATGTGGGAGACCCAGAAGAAGCTCCAAGCTCTTGGCCAGGAAATGCAAATAAAAACCACAATGAGGTTACACCTTACCAGAGTTAGAATGGCTCTCATACAAAAAAATTATGAAGCAATAAATGCAGGTGAGGATGTAGGGGGAAAAGTTCCTTAGTACACTTTTGGTGGGAATGTAAACTATTGCAACCGTTACTAGAGGCAGTATAGAGATTTCTCTGAAATCTGACAGATCTACAATATGACCTAGCATAACTAGTTTACAAAATCTCACACACTAACATGACATACAAGAAGTTGTAGCTCATAATGATTATTAATACAGGACTGAGTTTCACCTGAAATATCAAATGAAGCTAAGTTGATTTCTCCAGACTCCTTCACTCTGTATTTTGCTGTAACTTGCTGCTATTCAGGGGTATTAGATTGTGGCCTGTATGCATACTAATTGTATATAATATTTCTTTTTAAAAAAGACATTTATTTGAAAGTCACATTTACACTGAAAGAGGAGAAAAAGAGAGAGAGAGGTCTTCCATCCACTGGTTCACTCCCCAATTGGCCACAATGAACCAGAGCTGTGCCAATCTGAACCCAGGAGCCAGGAGCTTCTTCCAGGTCTCCCATGTGGGTGCAGTGGCCCAAGGACTTGGACCATCTTTCACTGCTTTCCCAGGCCATAGCAGAGAACTGGATCAGAAGTGGAGCAGCTGGGTCTCAAATCAGTGCCCATATGGGGTGCTGGCACTGCAGGTGGTGGCTTTACTTGCTATGCCAGTGCCAGCCCCTATATTTTATAAGAAGTTATTTCAAAAGGTCCGTGGGCAATATACATTATCATTTAATTTTATAACCATGAAATTTTGAGTGCTTTTATATAAAGCTTAAAGAACTAAAAATCATTAGGATTATATAATATATGTATGTTAATTCCACAGAAGAGAAAAATCTACCCAACCTGGATCTCTATATCTGTTCAAGCTGATGTACTAAGATTTTTAAATTGGTATAATGATTGAAAGTATTAGAGGTTCCTAAAACAAATGTACTTATTATTAATCTATTTGATTGTAAGTAGAATATGCAACTTATTTTGTATTCATTTTAAAATAATTGAGGGCCAGCACTGTGGAAATAGTGGGTAAAGCCAGCAACTATGGTGCTGGCATCCCATATGGCTACCAGTTCAAGTCCCAGATGGTCCAAGTATTTGGGATCCTGCACCTATGTGGGCAACCCAGAAGGAGCTCCTGGCTTCTGGATTTGGATCAGCCCAGCCCTGGCCATTGTGGCCATTTGGGATATGAACCAACAAATGGAAGGTCTTTCACCTCTCTCTCTCTCTCTCTCTCTCTCTCTCTCTCTCTCTTTCTCTATATTTCTCTATATCTCTATCTCTATAGCTATCTCTATAATTCTTTCAAATAAATTTTAAAAATCTCTATAAAAAGGGTATAAATATTTTCAACTATTTCCTACAATACAGAATAATAAAGTACCTTTGAAGAAACTTTGAAGAATTCATTTTAACATTGGATAAAATCACCTATTTTTTCTCTTTTTAAAGATATATTGTACTCATTTGAAAGGCAGATTTGTAAGGATGGAGAAACAGAGTCGAAGAGACTTTCCATCTGCTGATTTGCTCCCCAGATGGCTGCAATGTCCAGAGCTGGGTAAAACCAAAGCCAGGAGAAAGAAGCTTCATCCTGGCCTTCCATGTGGATGGCAGAGCCCAATCATGTGGGTCATTTCAGCTGCTTTCCCAGGCCATTGGCTGTGAGCTGAATAGGATGTAGAACATCCAGGACTTGAAAAGGTGCTGATAAAGGATGCCAGCATTGCAGGTAGGACATAACCTCCTCAGCCGCATTGATGACCTCCTGAAATCACCTATTTCTAAAGAGTTTATTTTTATTTATAATCATTTTATAAAAGACTTATTTGTTTATTACAAAGTCAAAGTTACAGAGAAGAGGGAAAGACAGATTTTCCATCAGCTGGTTCGCTCTCCAAATGGCTACAAAGGCAGGGGTTGGGTTAGGTCAAAGCCGAGAGCTTCTTCCAGGCCTCCCACATGGATGAAGGAGCCCAAGCACTTGACCAATTCTCTGATGTTTCCCCAGGCTGTTATCAGGGAGCTGGATCAGAAGTGTAGCAGCCAGAACTTGAACTTGCACCCATATAGGATTTCATTCTCACAAATGGTGGCGTAAATGCTAGCCCCTCCAGTGCCATGGCTCAATAAGCTAGTCCTCTGCCTGTGGCACTGGCACACAGGGTTCTAGTCCTGGTCAGGGTGCTGGATTCTGTCCTGGTTGCCCCTCTTCCTGTCCAGCTCTCTGCTGTGGCCCAGGAGTGCAGTGGAGGATGGCCCAAGTACTTGGCCCTGCACCCCATGGGAGACCAGGAGAAGCACCTGGCTCCTGGCTTTGGATCAGCACAGTGCACCGGCCGCAGCAGCCATTGGAGGGTGAACCAATGGCAAAGGAAGACCTTTCTCTCTGTCTCTGTCTCTCTCACTGTCCACTCTGCCTGTCCAAAAAAAATGCTATTCCCTCCTTATATTCTTTATGTAATTACTTTAAAAAGTCTCCTTCTAGACCAGTGTAAGCAAACAATGAAGGATAGAATTAAAAGGGAGAGAATGATCCTGCAGGGGAAGCAGGACACACAGCAGACTCATAGAATGGCAAACGCCCAAAACAGCACTCCTGCCTCAGAATCAACCCTTGGGACATTCGGATCTGGCTAAAAGGTCCATGAGAGTCTCACAGGCATGGAAAGCCATGACACAGTGGCAAAAAACAATCTAAATGAAAGACCCTGGTGAACAAGACCCCAGCAGAAGGAACAGGCCATCAAGGAGAGAGGCGCCTTTCTCTGAAGGGAGGAAGGAACCTCCACTGTGACACGGCCTTGACTAAACAAGTTCAGAGTCGGTGAACTCAAGGAACTTTCATAGCCTAGACAGCTCATAGCAAGAGTCTCGGGTGATTGATGACGTCATAAATAAGAGTGCCAATTGTTAAATCAACAACGGGAGTCACTGGGTACATGCTCCCCACGTAGGATATCTGTCCTTAATGTGTTTTACTATGAAACTTAAAAACACTACTAGTTGAACAATACCCTATACCTTGTGCAGTTTTGTGAATGCAGCCTGTTGAAATCCTTGCTTAGTATATATACTAAGTTGATCTTCAGTATATGAAGGTAATTGAAAATGAAACTCGATAAAGGGTGGGATGGGAGAGGGAGAGGGGAGGGCCACGGGAGGGAGGGAGGTTGCGGGGAAGCCACAATACAAAAGTTGCACTTTGTAAATTCACATTTATGAAATAAAAAAATTTAAAAAGTCTCCTTCTAAATAAACAAAAGATATCTCTGTTATTTACCAAGGTTATTGTGCAAGTTATTAATTGTCTCTATTTACAAGGCAAGCTAACACCAGGATTTGTTAGAAGAATCTAAATGGGGGCAGTGCTATGATGCAACAGGTTAAAGCCCTAGCCTGCAGCACTGGCATCCCTTATGGGCACCAGTTCGAGTCTTGGCTGCTCCTCTTCTGATCCAGCTCTCTGCTATGGCCTGGGAAAGCAGTGGAAGATGGCCCAAGTCCTTGGGCCCCTGCACTCATATGGGACACCTGGAAGAAGCTCCTGGCTCCTGGCTCCTGGCTCAGATCAGCTCAGCTCTGGCCATTGCAGTTACTGGGGAGAGAACCAGTGGAAAGAAAGTCATCTTCACTCTCTTTCTCTCTCTCTTTTGCTCTGGCTCTACCTCTCTCTGTAACTCTGTCTTTCAAGTAAATAAAATACATCTTTTAAAAAAAAGAAACTTAAATGAGTCATATCCCTTGGACATAAACTCAGCTACATCTACAGTGTCTGTCATCTGTCCATAGTAAAACTCAAGTCTGGTACATATCTCTTTAGGTAGACATTACTGTGTCCTTCCTTTAAGAATCAAGAAGAGAGGCCAGCATTTGGTGCAGATTACGCAGCTGCTCACAATGCTGGCATCCCAGATAACTCAGGTTCAAGTCTCAGTTCTGATCCAGTTCACTACTAATGTGCCTAGGAAAGCAGCAGAACATTGCTGAAGTACTTGGGCACCTCCCACCTATATGGAAGAACCAGTTGGAGTTCAATGCTCCTGGTTTTTGCCTGGCCCAATCCCAGCAATGGTAGTCATTTGGGGAGTGAACCAGCAGGTGGAAGATCTCTCTCTCTCTCTCTCTCTCTCTCTCTCTCTCTCTCTCTCTCTCTCTCTCCCTATCTCCCCCTTTCATTCCTCTGTAAGTCTGACTTTCAGATAAGTAAATAAATAAATCTTTTTTAAAAATAGAAACAAAGCAGAATAGATTCAAGAAAAAATGAAACAATTATTTTTTTCATTTATTAAACTTTTATTTAATGAATATAAATTTCCAAAGTACAGCTTATGGATTACAATGGCTTCCCCCATCCCATAACTTCCCTCCCACCTGCAACCCTCCCCTTTCCCGCTCCCTCTCCCCTTCCATTCACATCAAGATTCATTTTCAATTCTCTTTATATACAGAAGATCATTTTAGTATATATTAAGTAAAGATTTCAATAGTTTGCCCCCATATAGCAACACAAAGTGAAAAAAATACGGTTGGAGTACTAGTTATAGCATTAAATAACAGTGTACAGCACATTAAAGACAGAGATCCTACATAATATTTTTTTTAAAAATTGATTAATTTTCTATGCCATTTCCAATTTAACACCAGGTTTTTTTTTCATTTCCAATTATCTTTATATACAGAAGATCGATTTTGTATATAATTAGTAAAGATTTCATCAGTTTGCATCCACACAGAAACACAAAGTGTAAAGATACTATGAAACAATTTTTTTAAACTTTTATTTAATGAATATAAATATCCAAAGTACAGCTTATGGGTTACAATGGCTTCCCCCCTCCCATAACTTCCCTCCCACCCGCAACCTTCCCCTTTCCCGCTCCCTTTCCCCTTCCATTCACATAAAGATTCATTTTCAATTCTCTTTATAGACAGAAGATCAGTTTAGTACATATTAGGTAAATATTTCAACAGTTTGCCCATATAGCAACATAAAGTGAAAAAACTACCATTGTATACTAACTGATAGAATCAAAAAGGGAGAGAAAGATCCAACATGGGAAGCGGGATACACAGCAGACTCATAGAAACAATTATTTTTAATAAAGAGTCCAGAACTGACTATAAATGTGTTACTACTCTACATTTGTCACTATGATGTGCTGAATAAAAAATAATTAATGTATATTATCATGTACTTATTTGGATGGTTGATTACTGGTCATTAATATTTAATTTTAGAGAAAAAAATTTCAAGTGACAATATTCATCAATAGAAAAAGGTTGAAACAAAGCACTTTCTTAATCTCACAAAGTCATGTGGCTAGGAGAAGGCATATCTGATTTACTCTAATCAGCCTTCCTAAAATTTACAAATTTTTTTCTGGCAACAGTGAATTTGGCTTGTCATAGAAAGCTCTTTGAAGGCTCTTGTTAAACTTGTTCCTCTTTGAAAAAGTAAATTTTACTGTGTGATACTGCAGGAGGTAAATTTTTGATGTATAGGAAATTTGAAAACCAATTACGCTTAGTCTATAATTTCTGATTTACTTTATAGAACAGAAATTACACAGATAAATTTCACTTTGTCTAATTTTTTAAAATAGTTACTTATTTATTTGACAAGCAGGCGTAGACAGACAAGGGGAGAGACCAAGAGAGAGGTCTTCCATTTGCTAGTTCACTCCCCAAATGGACACAATGGTCAGAGCTGGGCCAATCTAAAGCCAGGAGCTTCTTCACACATGGGTACAGGGGTCCAAGTACTTGCACTGTCTACCACTGCTTCCTCAGGTCATTAGCCCAGAGCTGGATTGGAAGTGGAGCAGCTGAGATATGAACTGGCACCTGTATGGGATACCAGTGCCACAGGCAGAGGCTTAATGACTATGGCACAGCACCGGCCCCCACTTTACCTAAATTTACAGCAAACCCATGAGTTGCACCAGAATGCAATTTTCTTTTCTTTCTCCTTCCTTCCTTCCTTCCTTCCTTCCTTCCTTCCTTCCTTCCTTCCTTCCTTCCTTCCTTCCTTCCACATTGCATCCAAGGACATGGACCAGGGAGAGAGGCTTATGATTACTGTGTGCAAGAACTCTCCTGTTGGGGGTCAAAGCATTTGACAAGGAAGCTCTCCTAGATTAAGTCCGCAAGCGCCTCTCTCAATAACAAGCAAGAGAAGGTGTGCTAACTGGAGAGCATCTTTGGTTTAATTAACTCTGGGAGGTCTGAGTGTTACTGGGGTCCTTATTGGGATATATCATGGGTCAAAATCATTTGAATGTGACTATTCACCACTAGAGGGCTCTGTAGGGTCAATTACATTTTTACAATCATTGACATCTGATTCCCCACTGTTGTCCCCAGCTGCTCTGCTGGGGAAGAAAATCTGCTCCATTTGTGGGATACTTAAGTCCAGCAGTGGAGGAAGCATAACTGAAAGAGCCCACAGCTGAGGTCAAGGCACAAAGACACTTGCTTCCATGTGAGAATGACTGAGAATACTGTCTTGGTTAGGTAAAAGTCATCATGAAGAGGATCAAGGACCTCTGTGTCTCCAAGTGTATTTCTACCTCCCAGCTGTGAACCCAGAATAGGGCATCCAACAAATAAACAATGATTCCATACTTCCATGTGGTGCTTCTCTGCTTAACATTGCCTGCTGAAATCTTTTTGTTCCTATGTATTTTTACCCAGCATAGTTTGTCTTAATTTTCTCACTTCTGCCTGACAATGTCCAACAATTTGCACACTGTGCTCTTTACCTGCACACCCTGCCAGTACTTTTTCTTGATGTGCATTATAAACCTGATAAATTGCCCTAATGACTTTTATTACTCCATCATTGTAAAAATGCCAGTATTGTGTTCTTTAATAAGTTTGGCATAACACTGAAAGGTGGGAGCCTTTTCCATTGAAGCCACTGTATTTTTGCTCACTAGTGTTACCTAGATTAGGAGTAGTGATATCCTCTGATTATACCTTCAATTTGAACTAAATTCTAAAACATGAATAAAATTACTGATAATGAAGATGAAGCTGAAGAGAAGGAAACCAAGATTGGGCACTCTGATGGTGTAAGTGAGCTGTTTATGGGTGATCTGTTCTTTATATAAAACCTACTGCTGCGGGTTTGCCAAGTTACGTACCACTCAATAACCTTCTTTCACGTATCTTTAAGAATTCTGTCCCAAATCTCTTCTCTTAATTTCACTTTCACAGTTACAGAAAATGAAGTTTTGAATAAACCTGTTAGTTATGGATTTCAATTACTTGCAGAAGTTCTGTCTTGCTAATGTGCCAGTCACTGATGCTAAAAGTTGCTTCTTGTCTTCTCTCTCTCAGCAACAATATTTCATGACCCACATTGCTGCTAGTGATATAGAAACTTATAGTATTGAAGGTGTAGTCCAAAATGGAGGCTGTAATGATGAAATTATCTGAGTGCATTATTTTAATATCAGGCATCTTAAATAATCACTTATTACATTTTTGTGTTGCTATTGACTAACAATATCATGTTATCCTTTGTCTGTTCAGCTGAGCTATACTGCAATCTTCTTTATGGACATGATCATTTCTTTTTACCCAGAGATTAGTATTCATTACACATTTCCTCTGAGTTAGGCCACTCTCAAGGAATGAGGTTGTGTTGGTTTATAATTTAGTTATAAACTGTGGAATTCTCTGTGTGTTCTCTGTGGAAGTTAAAGTTTAAAAGAGATAATTTATCATAACCACCTCAAAGGTCCTTTGGTACATCTTTCTGAATCACTTAGAGATGAGAACTCCTTTGAAAGAAGAAATGAAGTAGCTGACACATGGAGCCACTACCTATAATGCAGCATCTCATGTAAGCATTGGATTGAGTCCCAGCTGCTCCATTATGACCCATCTCCCTGTTACTGCATCTATTTGGGGAGTGAACTAGCAGATGGAAGATCTCTATCTCTCCCTGCAACCTTCTCTCTCTATCTCTGATGCGGGCCAGCCGCACCTGTCGAACAGAACCTGAAGGAGGGAGTGGGAATGAAAAGAGGGACAAGGGCGCAGAGAATGGAGCCAAGACAAAAGTCTGATCAAGGCTCGTTTATTCCAGCGTCTCAGTGATATTTTATACATAACCAGCTGCAGCTCAAGGCAACACAGAAGTGAACAACACAGGCAAGCAAGTTATCAGGCTTTCTACAACACAATCATAACATAGTTAATTTTGGCGGAGTGTTCTTGTTTGATCATTCTCCTGGAGCATGGGAATAGGTGACTTTTTTTCCTCCCAGGAATTCCACAAGCCAAGACTGACCTTGACTTGTCTATGACTTGTTTATGGGCTGCCTACATCTCCCCCTTTTTTATTTAATTGAGAATGGCCTCTGTCTTAGGTTGCCCTCAGTCATCTCTGTCCTTACCCGTCATCGGTAACTCTGGCAGCTTGGCCTAGAGCCCTGTCTTAGGTTGGTACAGGATGCTGAGCATCTTACCCGTCTCTGAGTACCATTCCAGCCCAACATTAGGTGAGAGATGAAACATACAGCCAAATATCAATTATTTTTTATTACAAAGGAGGTTTGGTACGAAGTTTTAAATGATGAATGTCAGTCCATACAGACTGTAGCGAAGTCAGCATAAAATGCAGAACACACAGAAAACACCCCATACAAAGTAGGAAAAGCAGTAATGGTCCAGCCAGCATTAATAACCAATGAATCCATTGAAACCCTCCAAATGTTAGGGGGTTAGTAATAAACATATGTTGCATTTCAGTCTTAAGTTTATCAATGACAGACTCTATATATGACACATTGTTAGTAATGTTAAAACAACATCCCCCAGGTACAGATTTACACTTTTAACAGTAAATAATTGATAGCTGCACAGTTTAAAAGCACTCCTGAGCAAACTAGATCCAATTCTTCAGCTATATTGAACAGTCCAGTAGCAGTAAGATTAATTGTTTTGGTCACTAAACATGCAAGCCTTCACAGTCCACGGTTATTTCCAAAGGCCAGTCCAGGAACACTTACTACTGGTACAGCCATGGCAAGGGCAGTGTCCTCTCCTATTAGGATGACGTTGCCATTACAGTCTTCAGGTGAAGCATGCCGCCGACGCGTTCTATCCACCGCTGTAAATACAGATGTCAGCATCGGGGCCACACGGCCCAGGGAGCAATTTGGGAAGTTATCAGAGGCTAACGATGTAAAGGCATATTGGCTGTATAGAAAAACCCATCCCTTAGGAGCCCGCGTCCCATTCCAGTACCAGATCAGGTCCATTCCATTGATTGGTGATAGGATCCCTCCATTTCACCATTGCTCTTTTCGCAGCTATTTTTAAACAGTTAGAATTTAACAGAGACATTAAGACTTGAACATAATAGATTACTTTAACTCATTGCTTTAACAGAGGATCAGATTTTGATTTTATGTCAAAGAAAATAGACTAATAGTTTTATAACCAAAAATGTCTTCTTCCTATAACATTTTGTAACTTTCTCACACCTTCTGTAACTTACTCAAACCTTCTGTAACTTACTCAAACCTTCTGTAATCCACAGTCATTCTCCAGGTTTTACCTGATTTCTTAACATGCCAAATTAGATAATTTCTTTTAGTGATTATGGGAATCATCACTCCAGCATTAATATAATTTTTTACTGTTTTAGATATTTTCTCATGTCCACCTGGAATTCTGTATTGTTTACACTGAATAACCTTAGTTAGCCCTGGCAGCAGTACAGGGGCTTGATATAATTTTCCTACCACTACCTATCGGTTTGACTCCAAAGGGCAGCATTTTCTTTTTCCCAATTTACATTTATCCTGTACTGCTTTTTTAACTGTTTGCACATGCATCAGTATGCAGATAACAAAATCCATCCTCACCTCCCCAAAGCCTGTAGTTTATTCCCCTTTGCTACTGGTACCGATTGCAAACCTCAATAACTTGTGGAGGCTGTGCATTCCGTAACTTGCTATTCCAATTCTCACTCAATCCTGAGCAGAGATCCCATTCCTTTGCCAAAGAGGCCAACTGAGGGTCTTTCCAGCCAGGAACATCACAGGTTACACATGTAACTTCAGTTTTCTTTTTAAAGAAAGGCATTGCTTTGTATACTTGCAGATCCTGCCAACTTTGCCAATTTGTGACAGCAAATTATTTTTCAGCTGTCTGCTGTGCACAGACTTAGTTACTTTTAGTTTAATCTGCAAGAATATACGCTGCAAGCCTTGTAGTGCACACTAAAATTATTTAGAGGAAAGATGGTAAAGGAGCATAGATTAACAGAATGTTGCAATAAACACGGCTCCATTGCTTTAATGATACTATAGCAAGATGGTCCTCTGATCCCTGTAGGGAGGGCACGAGGCTGGCCCCACTTTCAGTTTCCCGAACTCTGTTTTTTAATGAAATACCTTCTTTATCAGTTTTGGAGTGACATTTTTGGCCCAATGCCTTCCCCTTTAGCACCGGGGGCAAATCCCAGGAGGAGCCTTATTTTGATTTTTGACTTTTGGACAATTTTTTGTACTGCCCACATTTATAGCACCCTTATTTCTTGGGCATAGCCCTCCTTGATTATTTTTATAATGACATACCATGTAGAGCGGCAGGTCCTGAATGTCCTGTTTTTAAGTGAATTCATTTTGCTAATCTCTCATCAAAGGAACTGCACAGAACACCTCAGCCACAATAGCCAATCGATTTATGTTCACATTGTACTTACGTTTTGTAGAATTTACAGTACTGTGGTCATCACTAAGCAATCTTCACACAGCACCGGAAAAGGATCCATACTGAGAATTAAACATCATTAGTAATCATCACGGGCACGTTCAACGTTCAGCTTGACTGCATGTTCCCCCGGGATGAAACAGCAGCAGCAGAGGCTTGCTCCGGCTCCCTCTTAAAGCTCCCAAGGACAAGTGTGGCTCATTGCTGAGATTTGAGGCAAGCAGTGCGTCCGGTCCCGGATCTTGGCCAGAGAGCCGAGACATGAAGCATGCCCACATGTTTATTAGAAACATTCCTTTATCCCCCTCCTCGGGAACTGGCCAGGCTCCCAAGGAGCAGGAGAAGGTCATCCGGCAGCAAAGTTACTTGTCTACCAGAGCCGAACCTAGATACAAGCCTCTCCATCCCAAAAATCTGTCCTTACATTTGGCCCTAGGGTTGCAATGAGAGGTAGACATAATTAACACATCATAAGAATACAATAAAAATTTCTCATACAAGCATATATCCAGCAATCAAACACAATAATATTCAATGTATTTTAAGGATAAATTGAAACATATCTGAGGGAATTAGCCTCTTATTATCTGTAATTGTTGCATTTTTGCAGGTTTGTGTAATCTTAACTATTTGCAGCATATTTTGATTTACATTATTTTATAAAGCAAACCAAGCATAATCTGTCCAAGCATTCCTATCAATAATAGGGTAGAGTTAGTAATAATACAAAAACAGAATGGGTAGTCCGGACACTTTGTCACCACAATTCCTCATTTCACATAGTAGTATTAACTTTATAACAGATAACATTTACTTCAAATGAAATATTCAAATGCAGGGTGGGGGGTGTCCAGTGTACACTGATCTATATTTTTTACTCCCAGTGTTTCTTACCCACAACACCCTCTTCAACAAACCAAGGACTAATTTTTTCAACAGCACTGATAAATTACTCTATGGTTTGTTTCTTTAACCCTATTCTCTACATCTGCAAGAAAGTTTTCACAGCCTTTGTCACGGCTTGCTTTGTTTCTTTAAATGCACATTTAAATCTTTTCCGAGCAAATCCCAATGTTGCTCATCCACGACTCCTTCTTCTGCGAGCCAAGGACTGACTATTCCTATAGCATTAATGAACTGTTCTATGGCTCACCTTTTTTAACCCTATTCCCTGCGTCTGTAATGGAATCTTTATAGCCTCTATCACGGCCTGCTGACCTTGTGCTTGTCCCATAATTGCCCCTTTCACACCTATCCAGAGGCAAGCGGTATTGGGTCCTTACCGTCTTCCTCTCATTATTGTGTTGTCGCTGCAGCCTTTCTGGCAGGGTTCCTCACTTCTGTCCCTCGTATTCAGGTCCCTGTTCAGGCGCCACCTGATGCGGGCCAGCTGCACCTGTCGAACAGAACCTGAAGGAGGGAGTGGGAATGAAAAGAGGGACAAGGGCGCAGAGAATGGAGCCAAGACAAAAGTCTGATCAAGGCTCGTTTATTCCAGCATCTCAGTGATATTTTATACATAACCAGCTACAGCTCAAGGCAGCACAGAAGTTAACAACACAGGCAAGCAAGTTATCAGGCTTTCTACAACACAATCATAACATAGTTAATTTTGATATAGGCGGCAAGATGGCGGAATAGGCGGGAAGCACACTTAGTCCGGGGGGAGAGAAAGTTTAATATAAGTGGAGATACTGCAGGGTCAAGGAAGAGTAGGGGATGAAACAGCAGAGGAAACTCTTCCGGAACTAGTGATTCACAGTGGACCTGCGTGGAGAGCGTGGGAGCCCAAGTTCGGGACACCAGCGGCAGACTCAACGCACCAGCGCTGGAACGCGAGGTAAGCCGAACCTCCATAGCCCGAGATACCAGCAGGCAAGCGGAAAGAGGAGGCTAGAGGGAACGAGGCTTGAAACTCCGTGGGGAAAAGTTCACCAGGCTAACTAGAAGAGAGAGAGAAAAAAAAATAAAAAAAAATAAAAAAAGTGACTGATACGGACACAAGTTTCTCTCTCTCCGCTCACCTCTCACAGGCGAGCAAGACAGAGCAGGCGCCATTTTGGACATACGTCATAAGCAGGGTGACCTCAGGTCTGCACCAGCCCTGAGCCTTGCAGAAAAACCTGACTCTGTGGGGAGGGGTGAAATAACAGGAGATTAGCATCTAACTTGGCAACCCAGTGGGAGACTGCAGGAGAATTGGAGCCCACACTGAGGACAGCAGAGATTCCCTGTGTGGTCCTTGGGAAAGAGCTTCTGATCTCTGGCTCCTGTGGGTATATCATTTGCCTGCTAACTACCTCCAATTACGTTCAGCTGTGCGGAATTACTTCCCTTTTAAATCAAAAAAAGAAAGAGAGATTTACCACACCTAACCTGGGAGTGTCATCTTTGACACACCCTCAACCCTGAGGAACCAAACACAGCTCTCAGTCCACACTCATCTCAAGCCTCTAAGGCTCCACTGAAAGCAGACAGTACACTTAATATCGAGCCATAGTGTAACAAGAAAAAACACCACAGTGAAGAAACCAAATATCTCCAACATGCCAAACAACAAACGCAAAAACCAAGCTAACAAGAACAAGGAAGAAACTATGACGCCCCCAAATGAAAAAGACACCCCAATTCAAGATTATGAAGATGATGAGATCGAAGAAATGCAAGAAGCGGATCTCAAAAAATTGATAAGAACATTAAGAAGTTCTCAAAAACAAATTCTTGAACTACAGAAATCCTTCATGGACAAGATAGAAAATCTCTCTCGTGAAAGTGAAATATTAAGGAGGAATCAAAATGAAATGAAACAACTACTGGAACAAGAAACTCTGATAGTGACTAGAAATCACAATGAAATGAAGAGTTCAATAGATCAAATGACAAACACATTAGAGAGCCTTAAAAACAGAATGGGCGAAGCAGAAGAGAGAATATCAGACTTAGAAGACAGAGAACAGGAAAGGAAACAGGCAAACCAAAGAAAAGAAGAAGAAATTAGAAATCTAAAAAATATTGTCAGGAATTTACAGGATACTATTAAAAAACCCAACATTCGGGTTCTAGGAGTTCCTGAAGGCATGGAGAGGGAGAAAGGATTAGAAGGCATTTTCAGTGACATACTAGCAGAAAATTGCCCAGGTTTGGAGAAAGACAGAGGCATCTTAGTACAGGAAGCTTATAGAACCCCTAATAAACATGACCAAAAGAGATCCTCACCACGACATGTTGTAATCAAACTCACCACAGTGAAACATAAAGAAAAGATCCTAAAAGGTGCAAGAGAGAAACGTCAGATCACTCTTAGAGGATCTCCAATTAGACTCACAGCAGACTTCTCATCAGAAACCCTACAAGCTAGAAGGGAATGGCGAGACATAGCCCAGGTACTAAGAGAGAAAAACTGCCAGCCCAGAATACTATATCCTGCAAAGCTCTCATTTGTGAATGAAGGTGAAATTAAGACTTTTCATAGCAAACAGAAACTGAAAGAATTTGTTGCCACTCATCCTGCCCTGCAAAAGATGCTTAAAGATGTCTTACACACAGAAACACAGAAACATGGTCACCAATATGAAAGAAGGTAAAGGAAGGAAACCTCACAGCAAAAGATCACAGGAAGCTCAATTTCTATTTGACATAGAATTAAACTCTGATGCTCTCTTAAAGCAATGTGTTAAAGTAATCTATTATGTTCTCTTGATGTCTGTTAAATTCTAATTGTTCAAAAACAGCTGAATTTTTATTAAGAGCTATGGGTTATTTAAATATGTGCTTTTTTCAAAAATTTGAATAATCACCTTGTAACAATGATCAAATTTGGTCTATGTTATGTCATGATTTTAAGGAATCTTATTTCAACCAGATATTTTGGATTTTGAGCCTTCTTGGCATTCTTGACAGGCATTCAAAAATTCAAAGTTTCAAACAATCTGGTCTCTGAAATTTCCAGTAAATCCTGGACTTTGGTTTTTCCAGTTTGGGCCCAACTGAAAAAATGAAAAGACCTATGTCTCTCATCTTATAGAGACACCAACTGATCAGTCTATTTGGATTATATTAGAAGTACTGTCAAGATGTGATGTGGTACCAAATTTTAAGTTTCTGTAATGGAAAATGCTATTAATACAAATGTTTGAGAATTAAAAAGTCTAATGATCTTGTGTTACTAGACATGATATTTATCTTAATGAGAAAGCCCCAGAGGCTTAAAGGGTTAAATACTTGTAAAATCCTACAGGTGCTTTCAAAAATACTGTGAAGTAAGCAAGTGCCTCTTGTTGGTTGATGAGTTTATAATTTTAAACATGGCGACTTAAAGTCTTTTGTCATCCACAGTTATATATGATCTGCTGCTCATAAAACTAAAGCGTTGTTGGTTCTGTGTTTAGCTGTCCTCCTATAGGTTCCTATGGACTTTTTCCAGCCACTTTTATTGTATTCTACTCTACCTTTCAAATGAAATGATAAAATCTTTTTTATTAAAAAAACAGTTTAGCCTCACATTTGGAACTTTTAGTAATTTTGGATGGGTTGAGAGGAAATTTGTAAAGTTTGTGGTACAACTGTGAGACTTCTGAGTCCTAGCATGTAAGAAGAGAATAGCGAGCAGACAGCTGGTAGACAAGACCTAATAGAGTACTACCCATAGCATTGTCTTTTTAAAGACCACAGTAAGTCCTATGGTCCCTGTTCAAAGGTCAGTGGGAAACCATCCACACAGTTGAAAGAGGAGTGTGACTTGATGAGATTTTGGTTTGTAAAATGGCCTTTTAATTAAGTACTAAAGAACATCTCCAGAGAAAACATTGAAGGATACAGTTGAATTGTAAATCTTCATTAATAATAACAAGATTTGAAGAAAGAAATGGCAGCTTTAAGGGAAATGCAGTTCAGGGAAGGGAGATAAGAATTAGTGAATATTTTATCCTAGGATGGTACTTACACCAACTGTACATATTGGGACCCTAATTTGGTGTGTTGAAGAGGATTCCACTAGGATCTGGAATAACTTGAGCATCAGAACACATAATTTCAGACTATAATACCTTTAACAAGATAAGAATCTATGAACTCACAATGATATAACACATAATGACACAATAACTAAGACAGAAGAGTGAGCCCTTAGCTTTGATGCTAGATCAAAATATAAATGAAGAAACAATATTGGGAATTAAAACACCAGCATTTCATAAAGTGCTGATAATTAAAAATAATGAATATCAAAGGTACTGGATGAAAATTTTATAGGAAATAGGATACTGTCATAATATTAGAATATTTTTAATAAAAGTCCACACATTCCAAAAAGAAATAAAAATGTGTATATAGCACAGTATATGCAAATGCTGTAGTGCAGCAAGTTTTGCCACTGCCTGCCACACCAACATTCCACCTGAGAGTGCTGTTGTGCTGCTTCAAGTCCCAGCTTCTCTGCTTTTGATCAGGCATATTGTGAATGCACCTGGGAAGGCTTCAGAACATGGCCCAAGTCCTTGGGCCCTGCCACCC
Organism: Lepus europaeus; assembly: GCF_033115175.1. Taxonomy (NCBI): domain Eukaryota; kingdom Metazoa; phylum Chordata; class Mammalia; order Lagomorpha; family Leporidae; genus Lepus; species Lepus europaeus. The sequence goes on along the minus strand of NW_026909276.1, from coordinate 14,929,069 downwards.
ATGTGGAAGACCAGGAAACAGTCATTCATCCTAGCTTCAGCTTGACAAAGAACTTATGCTTGTAACTCTTTTGGAAATGAACCAGCATAGATATATAGACATAGAAAAGAGAGAGAGAGAAAGAGAGAGAGAGAGATGATAGAGATGATAGAGATAGAGATAGAGATAGAGATAGAGATAGAGATAGAGATAGAGATAGAGATAAGAGAGATAGAGATGAGAGAGATATCGAGATCCAGCTCTCTGTTATGGCCTGGGAAAACAGCAGAAGATGGCCCAAGTGCTTGGACCTCTGCACCTGCATGGGAGACCTGGAAGAAACTCCTGGCTTCTGGCTTTGGATTGATATAGCTCTGACTGTTGTAGCCAATTCAGGAGTGAATCAGCAGATGGAAGACCTGTCTCTCTCTCTCTCTCTCTCTCTGCCTTTCTTTCTCGCTTTGTGTAACTGACTTTCAGATAAATAAATAAATCATTTTAAAAGATATAGATGTAGATATAGATATAGTTCCCTCTCTCATTGTCATTCTGCCTTCAAAATAAATAAATAAATCCTTAAAAGGTTGCATGTGAATCAATCTGGCAGAAATTCACTAAATACCAAGTTGATAGCATGCATCATGGAATGGATGGAAGACTGAGGAGAGCCCAGCAGCAGACCAGGGAGCTTCTGATGAGAATACAGGGTGCACATTTTCTCAGAAAGGAACACTGGATAGACCCAGTTTGAGTCATCTCTGCTCTTGATACTTATTAAGAGTTTTCATATTAGAAAAGTGTCAAGGAGATTTCTAGAAAAATAACATTGACTCACAATGGGAGAAAAGATATTTTAACATAGTTGGAAAAAATGTAATAGTTCTGTGGATTGGATTATAGTGAGGAATTTATTTTGGTTCCCTAAATTGGGGTTCATATGCTTTTTATCATGGGACCACCCTATACTTAGCAGAAACATCTTGGATCAGGGGCAAAAGTGCTAAAAGGATAATGACTGGGCATTCTCAATGAATGGGACTCACTCATGGTATTTCTGTAAGTTTGAAATAATTTCAAAATTACTCTTTTTTTTAAAACTTTTATTTAATGAATATAAATTTCCAATGTACAGCTTATGGATTACAATGGCTTCCCCCTCCCATAACTTCCCTCCCACCTGAACCCTCCCCTCTCCCGCTCCCTCTCCCCTTCCATTCACATCAAGATTCATTTTCAATTCTCCTTATATACAGAAGATCATTTTAGTATATATTAAGTAAAGATTTCAACAGTTTGCACCCACATAGAAACACAAAGTGAAACATACTGTTTGAGTACTAGTTATAGCATTAAATCACAATGTATGGCACATTAAGGACAGAGATCCCACATGAGGAGCAAGTGCACAGTGACTCCTGTTGTTGACCCAACAAATTGACACTCTAGTTTATGGCACCAGTAACCACCCTAGGCTCTCGTCATGAGTTGCCAAGGCTATGGAAGCCTTCCAAGTTTGCCGACTCTGATCATATTTAGACAAGGTCATAAAAGACAGGGTGAGGATAATAACCAATGTTCCTAAGAGTGGCATTAACCAGGTCTGACCAATTATACAGCATTAAGTGGGGAAGAGGACCATCAGTACAAAATTAACTACTCTTAAAATGATCAGCAGAGAGCTGATCTCTATTCCACAGCTCCAGACCCTGGACACTTTTTTGAAGGTTGAGTAACTGATTTTGGCAATGACAGAAAGTTTCTTTTAAAATGACTTTGATGGGGCTGGTGCTGTATCATAACAGTTAAAGCTGCTGCCTGGAGTGCCAGCATCCCATAAGGGTGCTGGTTCAAGTGTCAGCTGCCTCACTTCCAATCCAGCTCTCTGCTATGGCCTGGAAAAGCAGTAGAGGATGGCCCAATTCCTTGGGCCCCTGCACCCACTTCAGAGACTCAGAAGAAACACCTGGCTCCTGGCTATGGATTGGTGCAGCGCCGGCCGTGATGGCCATTTGAGGAGTGAACCAATGGAAGGAAGATATTTCTCTCCCTCCCTCTCTCTCTCTCTCTCTTTCTCTCTCTCTCTCTCTCTCTCTCTCACACACACACACACACACAGTCTATAACTCTACCTGTCCAAAAAAAAAAGAGTGTCCCTCTTTCTAAAGGAGATAAAGCAGCCCAGCTTTATGTTTCCACTGCACCGGGTACAGGGAATTCCACATCTTAATGACTCACCAGGATCTTGAAGAGATGAGCAATGTTTCTGTACCCTTGCCAGGTGTGGTGAGCCACCCCTTGCATGTTGTGCCAAGGGTCCTTGTTCAGGCACCAGATGTTGGGGTGTGCAAGTGAAAGGAGAGACAGGACATGGGAACTGTTCCTCTGAAAAGTGCTGCCAGACTAAACCGGTGTGTTTTCTTTATTGATAAGGATTAGAACCATATATTGTACAGCTCATGCATGTGCTCATCTAACTCTAAGGTTTCTCTGAAACATGCTTAGGAAGACATATTAGATAAGCATGTCTAGGGAAGCAGCTGCATGTCTTTGGGAAGCCAACATTCCCACAAGGCTCAATGCTCTTCTTGTTAGTGGGCCATAAACTGTACTTAGTCCCTGAAGCCACACGCTGTGTACTAGGAAGAAAATGTCTTCTCCAAGAGTGCTTTGGCAGAAATCTTATTCTCCACAGTCACATTTTACCATCTTTACAAACCAGCCGGGGAACAACCAGGTTGGCCAGATCTGAGTCCACTCTGTGTGTGTGAATGAATGTGACTTTGCTTCATATCTAAATACTGTCCTTCTATTTTGGATTATATATGTGTTTTGTAATTGTGCTTTGATTCATAGTAACTCATCTTTTTATGGAATTGATTAGCATTGAATACAAACTGAAAATAAATAAACAAAATGTTGAAAGAGGAAAAAAAGAATTTATCCAAATGTTCTAATGTATCCCAGAAAATATTTTTAAGTATAAAATGGTGACCACAAATGAATAACTCCCTCTTGCTCTTCTATCCAACCCTCTCATTTATTCCTCACTCAATGCTGCTCAACTTCTCCATGTACCTCTAACACTGATTGAGCTCACTGCAGAAGTGTCTGTCTCCCCACTGCACTGTGAACTTCTGCCTTCACTTAGCTCCATCTCCTGTGTTCACCACTCACTTAAATTCACTGCAATCACTCCAATGGTTAATGAGAGAATTATTCCCTTAGCAACTCCATGAAATAGAAGAAAAAAATCAAGTCTTTCATGTTGCTTCTCTGTAGGAAAATCCTTCATGGAGAAAGAAATGTTAATGTAAATGTTGGAAAATATATTATTTTATTAATTTATTTATTTTTATTTTATTTTATTTTATTTTTTTTGCCAGACAGATTTAGAAAGTGAGGGAGAGAGAGAGAGAGAGAGAGAGAGAGAGAGAGAGAGAGAGAGAGAGAGAGAGAGTTATAGACAGTGAGAGAGACAGAGAGAAAGGTCTTCCTTCCGTTGGCTCATACCCCAAATGGCCGCTACGGCCACTGCGCTGTGCCCGTCCGAAGCCAGGAGCCAGGTTCTTCCTCCTGGTCTCCCATGCAGGTGCAGGGGCCAAGCACTTGGGCCATCCTCCACTGCCCTCCTGGGCCACAGCAGAGAGCTGGACTGGAAGAGGAGCAACTGGGACAGAATCTGGTACCCCAACTGAGACTAGAACCTGAGGTGCCAGTGCCGCAGATGGAGGATTAGTCTAATGAGCCATGGCACCATCCGGAAAGACATTATTGATTATTCTCTGGCCTGCTATACCTGGACAAGAGTCCTACCAAAATAAAATTGGAGCAACTGGCACTGTGGCATAGGGGGTTAATGCCCGGCCTGAAACACCAGCATTCCATATGGGTGCCAGTTCAAGACCTGGCTGCTCCACTTGTGATCCAGCTCTCTGCTATGGCCTGGGAAAGCAGTAGAAGATGGCCCAAGTACTTGGGTCCCTGTACCTGCGTGGGAGACCTGGAAAAAGCTCCTGGCTCCTGGCTTCATATCGGCACAATTCCAGCCATTGCAGCTAATTGAGGGGTGAACCATCAGATGGAAGACCTCTCTGTCTCTGCCTCTCCTCTCTGTGTAACTCTGACTTCCAAATAAATCAATAAATCTTAAAAAATAAAATAAAACTGGAACTAATGTTGGATGCATTTAGAAGTCTCAGGCCAAGATGGGAGGCTGACCATTTTCTTATAAAGGAAGAGCCATTCATAGGATTCAATTGCAATTGCATTGTCATAAATTCAACAGAGACTGGTGTATCTTCCTGCATTGTCACCTAAATACATGGTGGTAACTAAGGAGACCAAGCTGGGGAGAGAAAAGAGATATGCCATTGCAGTCTTTCCCAACATTCCTAGATGACTCTAATCATGAATCTCCATGCATTTGGGAAAAGCCTGCCACCAGACCTATTCACAAGCACCTGAAGAGTGACCAAAGATCAACAGGGGAGCCCTTTGCTTATCCAGGGTCAGGTAGAAGAGGGCTTGAGTACTGTATCTCACAAGGGCAGCTGTCACTCTAAGGTAAGTGACATATACATGTGTCTACATACACACACACCAGATTTCTTTTTTTTTAATTTTTTATTTCATAAATGTGAATTTACAAAGTGCAACTTTTGTATTGTTGTGGCTTCTCCCCCAACCTCCCTCCCTCCCGTGGCCCTCCCCTCTCCCTCTCCCATCCCACCCTTTATCGAGTTTCATTTTCAATTACCTTCATATACTGAAGATCAACTTAGTATATATACTAAGCAAGGATTTCAACAGGCTGCATTCACACAACCGCACAAGGTATAGGGTATTGTTCAACTAGTAGTGTTTTTAAGTTTCATAGTAAAACACATTAAGGACAGAGATCCTACGTGGGGAGCATGTACCCAGTGACTCCCGTTGTTGATTTAACAATTGGCACTCTTATTTATGACGTCATCAATCACCCGAGACTCTTGCTATGAGCTGTCTAGGCTATGAAAGTTCCTTGAGTTCACCGACTCTGAACTTGTTTAGTCAAGGCCGTGTCACAGTGGAGGTTCCTTCCTCCCTTCAGAGAAAGGCGCCTCTCTCCTTGATGGCCTGTTCCTTCTGCTGGGGTCTTGTTCACCAGGGTCTTTCATTTAGATTGTTTTTTGCCACTGTGTCATGGCTTTCCATGCCTGTGAGACTCTCATGGACCTTTTAGCCAGATCCGAATGTCCCAAGGGTTGATTCTGAAGCAGGAGTGCTGTTTTGGGCATTTGCCATTCTATGAGTCTGCTGTGTGTCCTGCTTCCCCTGCAGGATCATTCTCTCCCTTTTAATTCTATCCTTCATGATTTGCTTACACTGATCTTATTTGTGAAATCTCTTTGACACATACCCTATCTTTTTGATCGGTTGTGTATTTATACTTATCACTTTACCAAGTGCGCTGGCATTGGTACCTGCCTCCTTGGTAAGATTGATTTGAAATCCCCTGGCACATTTCTAGTTCCACCATTGGAGGTAAGTCCGAGTGAGCATGTGCCAACCTATATATCTCCTCCTTCTCTTATTCCCACTCCTATGTTTAACATAGATCACTTTTCTGTTAATTTTAAATGCCTAAGAATGATTGTGCATTGATTACAGAGTTCAACCAGTGGTCTTATGTAGAACAAACAGAGCAACAACAACAACAACCACAACAACAAAAATACTAAAAGGAATAAAATAGTAAGTTGTTCCTCAACAGTCTAGACAAGGGCTGATCCTGTCATTGTCTCTCATAGTGTCCATTTCACTTAGCAGCAACAACAACAAAAAAAGATTTCTAAGATTTTTTTCATCTAAAAATTCTATTTCTACTGAATACCATACCCTTCCCACCATTCATAACTACCCTTCTAATTTATGCTTCTTGTATTCTATTTTTTTAAAGATTTATTTATTTTATTTGAAAGTCAGAGTTACACAGAGAGAAGAGAGGCAGAGAGAGAGAGTTCTTCCATCTGAGGGTTCACCACCCAATTGGTTGCAATGACCAGGACTGCGCCAGTTCAAAGCCAAAAGCCAGGAGCTTCCTCCAGGCCTCCCACATGGGTGCAGGGGCACCAGGACTTGTGCCATCTTCTACTGCTTTCCCAGGCCATAGCAGAGAACTGCATCAAAAGAGGAGCAGCTGATGGCTGGCACCGTGGCTCAATAGGCTAATCCTCTGCCTGTGGCACTGGCACACTGGATTCTAGTCCCGGTCACAGCACCAGATTCTGTCCCTGGTTGCTCCTCTTCCAGTCCTCTCTGCTGTGGCCCTAGAGTGCAGTGAAGGATGGCCCAAGTGCTTGGTCCCTGCAGCCACATGGGAGACCAGGAGAAGCACCTGGCTCCTGGCTTCGGATCGGTGTGGTGCGCCGGCCACAGCACACTGGCCGCAGTGGCCACTGGGGGATGAACCAACGGAAAAAAGGAAGACCTTTCTCTCTGTCTCTCTCTCTCTCTCTCACTGTCCACTCTGCCTATCAAAAAAAAAAAAAAAAGAGGAGCAGCCGGGACTAGAACTGGCACCTGAATGGGATGCTGGCACTTCAGGCCAGGGCGTTAACCCACTGAGCCACAGCACTGGCCTCTCATATTCTACTTTTTTAAAAAAAGATTTACTTAATTGAAAGACAGAGTTACAGAGATAGGTAGAGCCAGAGAGCGATCTTCCATCCACTGGTTCACTCCCCAAATGACCACAATGACCAGAGCTGAGCCAGTCTGAAGCCAGGAGCTACAAGGTTCTTCCAGATCTCCCACACAGGTGCAGGGGCCCAAGGACTTGGGCCATCTTCTACTGCTTTCCCAGGCCATAACAGAGAGCTGGGTCAGAAGTGGAGTAGCCAGGATTCGAAGAGGCACCCATATGACATTGCCAACACTGCAGGTGGGGCTTTAAACCACTGCACTACAGCACTGGCCTCTCTGACTACTTTAAATACTTCATATGTTGGAATCTGACAGTATTTGTCCTTGGAGACTGATGTTTGTGGTTAATTTCACTTAGAAAAATAACCTTACTGTTCATCCATGTCACAGGATTTTCTTTTCTCTGTGCCTGGATAACTTTCCACTGTGAGTGCAGGCCACACTACAAGTCTTGGCTACAGTGAATTATGCTGTGGCAAACAGTGCTAATACTTTATTTATATTGAACTTTCAATACCTTTAGATATATAATCAGAACTGAGATTATCAGATCATATAAAAATTTTATTTTCAATGTAATGAAGAACATTCTACCATTTTCTGTGGTGGTTGCATCATTTTACATTACCACCGACACTGTACATGTAGCTGAAAATCTTTATATCTTCATCAGATTATGCACCTGGGGGTTTTTTGTTTGTTTGTTTTTAAAGAACAGAAGCAGGAGGTTGTATTGGCCATTACCAGACCATGGTTATAAAGATCCCTCTCCACTTGCACTCAAGGTGAATCAGCATTGGGCTTCATTGTCAATGTGGTGAAATTGCCCATCACCCAGGGAGAAGTGTATGACTCTGTTAAGTACATTTTCAACTTCCTGCAGTGGTTCTAAAGCCAGGTCTGGAGGTATCATAACCTCATCTGGCTATCAATAGTTTCTGTTCCAGGTAACTTTCTGTTAACAAGGTCAAGCACAGATTTCTGTCTGAACATTTCTCTAGCTTAGAATTCACATAAAAGATGAGTGCCAGCACAACATTTCTCTTCCCATTCTGCCTGCCATGACCTAGAGTGTAGACCTAACAGGCTGACCCAGATTTTAACTCTTCCAATAAATTGTTCCTAGATGGGATAGGACAGCCTACATGAGGCTCCCAAATATACCCACAAAAGGGGAAGTAGTGTTGCAATGCTCAAGTGGGATCAGAGTGGTGACCTTGCCTAGAGTTTCCTTCTTAGGGACAACCCATGTCACCATGGGATCCTTCCTGCCCAAATGCCCGAGGTATCATTAGCAAGAGCTGAGCCAATATCTCAGTTATAAAGTATTCACATCCAGGATTTCTTGAGGCTGGACCCCTGGAAAGTCAGGACAGAGCAGCAGAACAGATGGCTTTTCCCAGTGGGGCTTCAGCAAAGAAAGCTTAGACACCCTGAGTTCGAGGTTCTATTGTAGACTTTCATCAAGAAATTGATTTCATTTCTTGGGATCCTTTTTCATGGGATTCCTCAGCAGAAAAGACCTCTCCAAAGTCTCATCCTCCATCTGCCTTAGGCCATGTCCATAATCACACACATGTATGCCACATAGCCCAATCTGAAAACCCCAGGGAGTGCCTGGGTACAATCAGGACCCAGCTTTGCAGAGGCAATCTGAGTTCCAAGAGGGTTCCCTCTACCCTCTCAGTTATGTGACCCTGAAATATCACCATACCTCCTAAAGACTCTGTAGCCTGAGCAATGGCAAGAAGAATGGCAGTTACTGGGAGCTGGTGGTGGTGGAATTGTAAAAATGTTCATTCAATGTGTAGAGAGTTTCAGTCTCATAAGGAAAAACAGTTCTGAATATTGGGCCCACAGCAATGTGCATATATTCAACACTACTCAACCATACCTTAGAAATGCTTAAGATGATAAAATTCATCAGCTATATTTTTTTGTCAGGACTAAAATTACAGTACATTTTAAAAGTGGTCAAATAGGGGCTAGACCTGTGGCACAACAGGTTAAAGCCCTGGCCTGTAATGTCAGCATCCAACAAGGGTGCTGGTTCAAGTCCTGGGGGCTCCACTTCCCATCCAACTCTCTGCTAATATGCCTGGGAAAGCAGAGGAAGATGGTCCAAATACTTGGGCCCCTGCACCCACATGGGGGACCTGGAAGAAACTCCTGGCTCCTGGATTCAGATTGGCTCAGTTCAGCCCATTGTGGACATTTGGGGAGTGAACCAGCAGATGAAGATCTCTGTCTCTACCTGTCTTTCTCTAACTCTGCCTTTCAAATAAACAACACAGATCTTTAAAAAAAAAGTTGATGTGAAAAGAAGTAGCCAAATACACATCTCATAAAAGTTAATATGTTATGTTTTCTCAGAAGTGCAGTTAATACTTACTAATTTTGTACAGTATCTTATATTTGCCCATTTTCATAACAATAACATTCCTGATTCCATTTTGCCGAGTTGCTATGTCATTTTTTTTTTGAAATAGGAATCAGATGCCATCCTCTCTCACTGAAGACACTGATGACAGAGTGCAGAAGCCATGTTCAAGGTGGGTGTGGCCTGGGTTTCCTCCCTCCTGGCTGTGTTTGAGGGAGACATAATTTGGTCACCCCTGGGCATCTTACACTAAGTGGAAGCAGGTGTGCCTTGTGCTGAACAGAGAGACCAGTGTGTCCACAGCCAGGGCTAAATCCTGGGGCCTGTGCATTCCCTCATAAAATGTGCACACTTGAGCCCCAACTCCTCATGCACCAACAATGCCACAGGAGGAAGAACAAGCATGACCCTTGCCCCTGCAGCAGGAGCTAGTTCTAACCTCACTTACCACTTGCACTGACAGGTGGGATGGATCACTCCCTGAAGAAATCATTGGATGATGCTCTCAGTAGAAGACATGGATTTTTGCCAGGGAAAAGCATCAGAGTTTGAGGATCATGCAAGTCCAATCCCATTTCTACATAACAAAATGTTTTTTCTATTGTGTTTCTTTGGAGTAGAAGTTTTCTATTTGTTTTTTTTTTAATTCACCATTTCTTTTTTCCCTTGTGAGTATATTTATGTGTCCACACTTGCACACGCTCACTGCACAACAGGGAGGGAAGTCAAGACAGAAAGGACAGGAAGCATCCAGGAGGCACTGGCATGGGGGAGGAGAAGGGACAAAGAGGGTGTCTGTCCCCACCTGGGCCCCCACCACCTCCTAACCAGGAGGTTGACCTGGAGCTGCAAGAACAGGAAGTGCTTACTCTGACTTGGAGGAAAGTTTCAAAGTGCAGTAATCTCCTTTACAAAAAGCCTCTTCCCTCCGCACTCTGCCCCTCGATGAAGCCCAGCTCCCTGCACAGGCTGTCCTTGAGGCTTTGGCAGGACAAGGTCATGGGGAAGGGCTCTGGACCACAAGGGCTTAGGCATAGTGGCTGCCGGGCATCAGGGAGTGGTCCCCTCTGTGGTCCATCTGGTCCTGCAAGTGGGCAAACTCAGCCAGCTCACTGAGCTCCTGGAACTGTCAGTCTGTCTTGTGGCTGACCAGTGAGTGGTAAAAGTGGACAGCAAAGACGATGAAGACCAGGCCAAAGGGCACCATGATGGTGGTGGATGCAAAGGCTGCTGCCTGGCCCAGGGTGATGCCACTCTTGCTGCTGTTGTTGGAGGCCGCACCACCAGCTGGGGGCTTGCTGGTAGGGCTTGGCTGCCCCCGGCTGCTTCTTGAGGGGCAAGAACTTGACCCAGCAGAGCAGCACGACCTCGGCCAGGAAAAGCAGCGTGCCGATGATGGTGGAGAAGGCCCAGGCCAGCTCGATGTGGCGATGCATGTGCTCGTGGAGCGACTCATTGACAGAGTTGAGGTTGTCGACGTTGCTGACAGCCTCGATGTTGGGCAGGATGCAGGTGCTGATCATGAGTGCAAACAGGTGCACGGCCACCAGCACCGTGGTGCAGGCACTGAAGGTGATGAGCAGCCCCGGTGGATAGTCCTGCTCAGTGTCCAGCTGCACCTCCACCATGGCCACTATGGCTAAGCCAGACAGCAGAGCCGAGGTCCGGCTGGAGGCTTTGAGCTTGGCACTGCTCAAGTAGAGCTTACGCCAGGACAGCGCCTGCATCGAGTGTTCGTTGAGGCTCATCACCTCGGAGTAACCCTGGCCGATCAAGTCCGGGTAGCTGACTGCTGGCAGTGGCGGCAGTGGGGACCCTGGGGACTCCCCATCCCCACTGCGGTGGTTCCGGCAGCTGCCGCTAGTGGTACTGCCGCTGCTGAGGGGAAGCTCGGGATTGTGGCTGCTCTGGGGCAGGCGGGCTCCGGATGCATGGAGCACGCTGCAAAGGCGTGGGCCGGCTCAGGAGCCTGGAAGGCAGTGGCCCCCGCCCCCCAGAAGGGCCCGGCCCTTATTCACCATTTTCTACATCTTGAAAATTTATTGATTCTTCTTCATTGTTCTATGTGTTTTTTGAATTCCTTATTTTGTTCCCATATTATTATTGATATTCTTGAGTGTTCCTCTGTGTACTTTTCCAGGTTGAACAACATGTATACCCAACCTCAGAACACTAGAAAATATAAGCAAATGTTGAGAACTCTGAAGGGATAAACAGCAATAGAACAAACGTAGCACATCAATACTTCACTTTCAAGAGTGGTAGATTTGAACAACATTGTAAATCAACTTTTCCTAACAGTTACACAGAGAGCATTCTACCTGACAGCAGCAGAACATGTGTTCTTAACAGCTGTCAAAAATTCTCCAGGTGGGATCATCAGTTAATTCAGAAAATATGCATCAACAATTTTTAGAAAATTGGATTCATATCATTGTCTTTCATAACTCTAATAGAATAAAAATAAAAATCAATTCCAGAAAAATGGGAAAAGTCACACATATGTGGATGTCAATCTACACTGTGTCAAACAGCCATTGGCTTGAAGAGAAAATCAAAAAGGAAATCAGAAAATATTTCAGTGGGTACATTTTGAGTTTTGAGCTGGGATCCATAGCCACAATCACAATCCTCAAGTCCAGGCTTGGTACAAAGAGAAACCAGGTGGACATGGAAGGTCACCAGTAAAAAAGCTCTCTGAACATTGAGAACCATGGGGACCTTTAAGCAGAGCAGGCAGAAGTCTTCTTACTGCCCACAACAAATTAAGGAGACCAGGATGCTGATGCTTATGACCGAGTTCAAAGGCAGATTGCAAATTCATATATATTTTATATACAATATAAACATTTCATAGTCGTCTAGGCTTTATTTTATAAACGGACTCATTATACATGAGCTCCTTCATTAACATTTAGTAAATAGTTCAGTTTGTTCATTCAACAAATGATCTTCACATGTCAGGCATTAGACACTATTCTAAGTATTTGGGATGGAGCAGCAAAAGACACACAATCAGGAATGCTGCTTTTTAATGGGTCACACACTAGATATGAGAAAATGAATGAAAACTCACACTGATGCTGTCATAAGTGCTATAAAAATGTCAGTGTGGACAGAGAAAGAACTGGGATATAAAGAAGCTGCTTTGAGTACTCTGAACAACAATCAATCCATTTCCTCCTAAAGTGTAATATCCCCCAGAATCTTGATCCTGAAGGGAGATATTTTAGAGATTTATTTATTTTGTTGAAAGGCAGAGTGAAAGGAAAGATGATACACACACATAGGTGGTAGCTTTGGGATCTGCAAGGGGGGAAGGCCTACACTTCTGGGAATGGAGAATCCCTACCCGCACTTTCAAGGAAGAAAAGTCCTTGTCAAGGTCCCTGCTGGTGCCTAAAGGTCAACCAATGAGGATAAGACACCCCTCAACCTTTAACCCCCATGCCCTGAATCTATAAAAAGAGCCCTCTCAATCTCTGATGTGCGACTTCCCTGGCCCCCACTCTGTTGCTCTGTTGGGGCCTTGGAACCTCTCCTGGGAGTGGAACCCCAATAAAAGCCTGTGAATTAATCAATTCATCTTTCTGGGAAGATTTGTTATGTGCCAGACACCTTTCAATAGGGGAGGAATAGAGAGAGAGAGAGAGAGAGAGAGAGAGAGAGAGAGAGAGAGAGAGAGAGATTTCCATTCACTGGTTCCCTCCCCTAAATGGCTGCAACAGTTGGGCCTGGGCCAGGCTGAAGCCAGGAGTCAGGAACCCCATCTGAGTATTTCATGTGGGTGGCAAGGAGTCAAGCAATCAGGACATTATCTGCTAATTCCTAGGCACAGGTTAGGAGATTGGATCAGAAAGAACACTGCTAGGATTCAAGTTGACACTCTGATAGGAGATGCAGGCATCATAAGTGATAATTTAATGTGCCATACTGCAATGCCAGTCCCAGCAAATGAGTTTTATGTCCATATTCTTGATGTTTCCTATTCCATATTTGCATTGGAACCTGTGAGCTAAACTGCAGTGGAAGGTGAAGGAAAGTCTATTTTCCTGAGAACAAATGTAGGTTTCAGTCAGATTTGTTCTTGGAGGATATTTAACCCATATCAGGTTGTTTCTTTGCACTGGAACCTGTGAACTAAACTGCAGTGGAAGTTGGAGAGGTCCCCTGCTGAGAGGCCTGGACTGGATCCGTGGTCAACTCTGGCAGTAGGCTGATAAGGACTCCAGCCAAGGTGGTGTAGCAACATCGCAGCTGGAGTTTTGATCCCATAGTCACCTTGTGTCACTTAGCAAGGGGGCTAGTGAGCTGGCACTTCAGCTCCAAGTGTGAGGAGATCCAGAGGTTCACAAGCACTGGGCCCATGCACACATACACACTCACACACAGACAGTGGGGTTACAGCTCAGGGACAGCTCTGCAAGTTAGCTTGTGCTGCTACCTGCTCCATGCAGAGTAGCGGACTGCCTCTTCAGCTCCAGGTGTGTGGAGATGCAGAGGTTCACACACACCAGGCCCTGATCCCTGAGAGGATGGAGAGTGGTGAAAGGGCTCCCCTTTTTATCCTCATTTTCTGGCAGTCCTCCAGCTTGCCATCCTCTGATTTGTCCAATCAATGCTGTTTCCTCCTCGTGTTATGCCCAGTTCAGTTGTCCCCAAAGACCACCAAGGAGCCGATACCACTGTAAAGCACATGAGAGTTTTATTGCAGGTCTGGGCCTAGACTCTCAGTCAACACCAACACAGCAGGTCTGAATTGAGAGCCCTGACCCTTCAGTTAATGGGTTTTTATAGGGTTTTCAGAGACATTCTATACATCATGGTACCATTTAGCCAATCATCTCATCCCATGGGAAATTCAAAGGACATCTCCTAGAATTGATTAGTGCATTCAGTGGCGGGAACGGACCTGCTAAAGGTGGTTGGATGGCTTTGGGGTTGATGCCTTTTGAATTGATTGGCTGAAGCATAGAGTCTGAGCTGCTGGGGTGTACGTGCCGAACTGCAGGGTCTCGGGAAGCTATCAGTCACCTTATCTGCCCTGAGAAGACACCAGGAACTCTAGGTATTTCTCTGTTGTCTGTTATTGGCTGTTGTTAGGAGAGTTTATTGCAAGGGGAGTTCATTTATTTACTTTTAGGAGCTTCTGGCTCAGAGTTCAGGGCCTGGTCAAGCTCAAGTTACAAGATGGAGGCCTAATTAAAAATAGTTACACCTTGATCCAGCTCAGGTCTCATACTTGCTTGCAGTTAGTTGAACAGCCCAGTCAGTACTGTTCCTGTCTTACTTATGTTTGAACAGTCCAGTCAGTGTGGGTAGCACACTGTTATCTGACCAGAGATGTCTTCTTGGTATGATTAGGAGTGTCTCCCTAACAGCCGTTAGGCATTGCCTCAGCTCCTAACTTATAACTCCATTTTACTTTTATTTTGTGGCTATTGGTAACTTTTCAGTGTTTTACTGTGGAGTTTCCACAGTTCATCTCCTTTTCAGGTAGGTGATCCATGACTCTTTTTTTTTTTTTTTGACATGCAGAGTGGACAGTGAGAGAGAGAGACAGAGAGAAAGCTCTTCCTTTTGCCGTTGGTTCACCCTCCAATGGCCGCCGTGGCCGGCACTCTGTGGCTGGCGCACCGCGCTGATCCTAAGGCAGGAGCCAGGTGCTTCTCCTGGTCTCCCATGGGGTGCAGGGCCCAAGAACTTGGGCCATCCTCCACTGTACTCCCAGGCCACAGCAGAGAGCTGGCCTGGAAGAGGGGCAACTGGGACAGAATCCGGCACCCCAACCAGGACTAGAACCTGGTGTGCCAGTGCCACAAGGTGGAGGATTAGCCCATTGAGCCGCGGCGCCGGCCCCATGACTCTTTTTAAGATTCCTGTGGGATTCTCCACAGATGAGCAGAATAATAACAGCTAACAATCTATCTGAGGGCAGGGACAAAAACCATCAGAAGGCCAGAATCATATTCCTGTCTAGCCTGCTCTTGTTAAAACAAAAAACCTTGGGAACAGTAAGATAGGCAAATTCTATTCTCATGGTAAAACTAGGAGGTCAGAAGGGTGGGATCCTTACTTCCTTTCTATTCTCATGATAAAACTAGAAACTCTGAGGAGTGGACTCTCCACTTCTGTCTTGCTAATAGACAGGTTATGGGGAGAAGTAAGTGTCTTGCCCACTCTTAAAAGGACTCCTCATTAGGTCATCTAAGTCCTCACAGCAGCATGCCCTTCCTTATAACCTCTATATAAGCCTTCAAAATATCCTCCTCCAACAGAATGGTAGTCCTGTAACCACAAAAAATGCATTTTCAAATAGTTACCTTAATGAAGGCACCCTCTTTTGCTGTAATCTTGTGAATAATATTTGCATAAGAATTTCAGAAGCCTACTGAGAAAAGGAGATGATTAGGAATGGCAGGTTTTTGCCCCAGCTGACAAAGAACCCTCTCCCAACTGAGGCAGAAGGTACCTTCCTGGTGACACCCTGGACTCCCCTGACTGGCTGGTGGGACCTTCCTCAGAACAAAGCCTGAAAATCTGCATAATTGTTAATTGAATAGGCTCATTGTTTTATTTGAAGATTCACCCTCCAATTAGTCCTGTCTCTTTAAAAATCATCTGTGCTTGGTTGTTTGGTAAAAAAGTGCTTGTTTGGATTGAGAGAACTTCCTTTTTCTTACCCCAAGGCTGCTGCTGCCTTCTTGCAATAAACTTTTTCCTCTGGGCAGGCCTCATCTTTGGTGAATTGAGGCAGTGAGAATCAAGAGCCAGATTATTCGCTCAATAACCATATTGGTGAGCTAGCCCAGAAGTCTGAGGTGTATTCTTCAAGTGGCCTGGCCCTCTCACACTGGTAAGGAGGGCAATGGCCACTTGCACTCCACCCCCAGAATTGCTTGTGAGCTAACCTGGTGGCTGGGACTCTGGGGACATCCAGCAGCTGCCGAGAGCACTTTATCTCCTGGACTTTCCTTTCTCTTCCTGCTGCGTATTAGCTACCTATTAGCACAATGGCTTCCATTTGTGTATGGAGTCAACAGCTCTGAGACTGGGTAAGTTGAACCAGTAGCCTATCTGAAATTTCTGTCTCTGCTCTTTGGGTTCATGGCATTTAGACCTGGGTTAGGTCATTCTTTGTGGTACTGGTTTGTGGGAGACAAGATTCTAAGATTTTTGCCTGGGTCTCTCTGTGAGGAAGATTTGGGTATGGTTTGGAAAAGGACTCATTTGGTGAAATACAAGTGGTTCAATTTAATTTCCATCCAAAAGCACCTTGAGTTGCATTGTGGCTGATTGAGCAGCTTATAGTTACAATCCCATTACTAAGAAGAAAGTGGTGTTCTATTGTAATACTGCATGGCCTGTGTATGTGTTAAATTCAAGAGAAGGTGGCTGTTAAGTGGATTTTTTAAATGTTTATTTTATTTGAAAGGCAGAGTTACAGAGAAGCAGAGGCAGAGAGAGAGAGAAAGAGATAGAGAGAGAGAGAGGGAGAGAGAGAGAGAGAGAGGTCCTCCATCTGTTACCGGAGAAATGGCAGGGTTCTTGTCTTCGTGTAAGAAAGAATTCAGGTGTGAGACAGAGTAGTGCGAGGTAAAATAGCAAGATTTATTAGGGAAGGGACATCCATAAGAACGGATGGGCACCTCTCCAGACAGGTCCTGGGAGAGAGTGCCCAGTCGCTCAGACTGGCGGAGAGCAAGGTTACATGGTTGAGTGGAGAGAGTACACCTGGGCAGGCCAGGTGGGTGGCTCAGCAGAGAGGCAGAGGGCTGAGAGTGCAGGCTGGTTGAGGCAGGGGGTGGGGGGTGGGGGGTGTTAAGGAGATGAGTCTTGCTTCCCAGCCTGTGCTCCTCTTGAAACAAAGGACTTTTTGGATGTAAATAGAAAAACTTTATCTGAGTTTTCCCCTGAAGGTATCAGACAGGAGGGAGGGTGAGCAGGACCCCCTAGAGAATTGGGACCTGGAGCAGGGTGTTTGAAATGCAGATACTGGGCTGCATCTGCGAGACTGTGGAAGATTTGTCAGGCAGAAGGGGTGGGGACCCCCACCTGGCAGGTTACCAGGTAGAAGGGGGGCAGGGCAGGATGCGAATACTGGCTGCCCCTGAAACACCATCAGGATGACTTTGAGTTACAGATGCATATGCTGGACATAGTCTTCTCTTTAGGCCTGTCACACACACATAAGCTCATATCTGACTTCCTACCTAACACATCCACTGGTTCACGTCCCAGGTGGCCACAATGGCCAGAGCTGGGATCTGAATCTAGGAGTCAGGAGATTCCTCCCAGACCCCCTCCACCCTTCCCTTCCTCTCCCCTTCCCTTCCCTTCCCCTCCCTCCCCTCCCCTTCCCTTCCCTCCTCTTCCCTTCCCTTCACTCCCCTCCCATCCCCTTCCCTCCTCTCCCCTCCCTTCCCTCCCTTCCCTCCCCTTCCCTCTTCTTCCTTTCCATTCACTCCCCTCCCCTTCCCTTCCCTCCCCTTCCCTTCCCTCCTCTCCCTTCCCTTTCCTTCCCTTCCCTTCCCCTCCCCTCCCCTTCCTTTCCCTAGTCAATGGCTTTACTTACTTGAGGTTAAAAATTCTTAGTGAAAACTGCTAACAGTTTTATGATTTGCTGTTTAGGTAGAGTAATGTTGATATGTCGTTGCTTTTAATATTACTGTGAAATGATAAGGCACCTGCAAAGTAAAACATGCAGAAACTACCTGTGTGGCTCCCCTTTCCCAAGGAGGTAGAGACTGGTTTTCAAATTCATTTCCTGGATACCATCTGGAACCAGGTCTATTTTAGGAGGAATTTTAAATTAGGACTAAAATTCTAGTAATATTATTGGGAATTTACTTAGGGTTTAAAGTCACTATGTTACAGAAACTTTACAAATGAACATATGAGCCAGAAGCTAAATAAATGTTCTTGCCTTTATCTCTCTTCAAAGGGAGAAAGCAAGGGTCAAAACAATGTCAATTTTCCAATCCAAAAATTCCCCTACGTTACTTTCATTCAGCAGAAAGTAGCCAGAATGGAGTCAATTCCCCTATTCCATACATATGGGTCAGAAAACTTGACAATGAGGAATTATTAGCCATAATAAAGGTATCTTCCCTCCCCTCATTTTGTAAGACCCCCGAAAGGTGTCCCACACTTCTACCGACCCCAGAAACACGAAATCCATTCCAATCGATGCAAAGAACAAGAGGAAGTTTATTACATCTGCGCAGATGGGCCATCTCTGTGCAAGAAGAGAGGCCCAGATCATCAACCGCACAGAGTATTTAAGATTTAAAACCACAACATTAGCATATCTCCACAGTATTACAGAAAATCACAAGATAAACCGCAGCATGACGAATTTTCATAAGATAAAGGGTTTTTCCAGAGTAAGGGGACAAAATCCTTGAGCAAGCACAAACACGGGGTCATCATGACCAAAAACTTAACATAGCTCCTAAAATAATTGTCATATGCTCCATTATCTCATAAAAGCATTAGCACAATCATCACATGTTACAAGGTCAGCTAAAATCTAGTTATCTTAAAAAAAATGCATTTTGCAAGCCCAGCTATTTTGTACAAAAGCAGAACAATATGCAGTTAGCCAAGCAACTCAATTTTAACCCCTTCCTGCCTTATTTTCTCTCATTCCCCCCTTTTCTTTTCATCAAATTTTAATCTTAAAATTTAAGGGATTACTTTTTTTAAATTTTGTCCCACATTGGTAACAATTCCTTTGTTTCATAGGGGAGTCTGATCAGAAAACAGGCTGGAGATGTCCCAGGTGTCTTTTTTACAACCAATTAACAAACATTGGGGTGCAAGGAGGGCCACCATATCCCAGAAGGGGCCACGCGGCCACACAACCTCAGCGGTACCAGATATTACCTCCCACGTGATCTTCATTGGGATATGTGGGCTGCCCATCACCGGGGTAAAACAAAATAAAAGTATTGCAAGCACATCTCTGTGTCTTACAGCCAATCTTATGAGCACAGAAGCAAGTCTGCAGGGTAGGGGAAGTAGGCCCCGCAGAATACAAAGTTACAAAAAGGCATCAAAATTCAAAAACAGAAAATACAACAGAGACAAAAACAGAAAACACATCCCTGAAGAAGTCATACAAATTTGGATTAATACCTGGTGCCTGTTCAGCTGAATTGACCCAAATACTTTCTGTGACTTTCACACACCCTCTTCGACTTACTTTAAACATTTTACCATTTCCATTTCAGTCTAGAGTAAACTAGCCATCCGGATAAAGTCATTCTTACAAACCATGTCCTTTTCTTATATAAAAAGCTCTTTTTTTTCTCTTTAGCCCTTCTCACCAACAATACTCTTTTCTTTTATGTCCTTCATTTTTAAACTTTGGCACTGCTGGGTCAGGACCAAGGCGTGGGTGATAAACAATTTTACTTTTATTACTAAGGGTCAGCAATATTTCTTTTTTAGCAATGACAATATCACACAAATCTGTTTAGTAACTTCCAGAAAAATCTTTTAACCAGAATTATGTATAAAGTAGAGCCTCTTCCACTTCTTGCTGGATGGAAAAGGTGACGTTCTGCAGCACTCTGGACGTCTTGCTCAATCCCTGTCCAGGCTGCGGTGTCTTCAGGATATACAGCAAATAGTCCTAAGCCAGCATATGTACATAGGCAAACTCGCAGTCACTCATCTTCTGCTGCTCGGAGAGCAGAGCCAGGGACTGCTTCTTTAGGAAGCCTTTAAGCAGAGCCTGGCAGGATAGGGAAGTTGCAAAAATGCAGCAGCATATAAAAGATATGTAGCATTATAAAAATGTGTAGCAGCAATTTGACCCAGTCTCCAGTGCCAGTCTCCACCATTAATCATACATTTTACCTAGCTATATCCCCAGTACCCTGGCCACCGCTACCACCATCTGACTTACCCTATAAACACAATGTAACTTTCTATTTTCAACACCTGTGCCACCGTCTGACTTACCCTGGAGACGAAGGCCGGCCCAGTGTCTGACCCCAGTACCTTTGATAGTCCAAATCAGGGAAACATTGGCGCAATTCTTCTTCCTGGTCGATAAAGCCTCTGTCCATTTTGAGTTCCCCGTGGGTAGTGGCGAGAGCGTACCTGCTGTTCTCGTGCATTGCCACCCGCTCCTTTTTCTTAGCTGCACGGAGTGCATGGTCCATAGCGATCAGCCCTGCCTGCCGAGCAGAGTCCTCGGGGGGTTGAAGGTGGAAACCCAGACGTGTCCCAATGAGGGAGGGGCCGAGGGGCCGCTGTCGCCCAGTCTCACCACTCCGCTGCTGTCATCTTTTCTCTTGTCATCTTGCAGGGGCCGTTTCGGTCAGTTCAGTCTCGTGTGGCAGTCGTACACCACTTGACTCTCGTTGTTAGTCGGACCTTAGGCAGACTTGTCCTTTTGGGCACTTTTCTGTGCTTTTGCCAGTCTCCCGGGGTCCCTGCCTATTCTGATTCTCCCTTACTTCTGCTTTCTTTTAACTGTGGTGGCCAGGATCCTAGTTAGTTCCTTTTTCTTAGCCCATTTTAAACTTCCCCTTTTTTAACTAAAAAACTTTAACCCCTTCAGCTAAGCTCCTCAGGAGAGTCTGGCAGTAGAGACTGAGTCTTTTACAGAATTCCATTCAAGTGCAGTAAAATTAATGTTAGTAAAACAGGCCCTGCAAGTCCTGTCAGGGCTTGCTTTCCCAGTTATATGGAGGAGAACGGCCAGTTAGAACGGGCCGGGGGTCCTCCCTCCTCTGCTTCATCCTCCTCTGTTTTATTGGAATTTTTTTTTCTTTTTCCATTTTTCTTCTGGTTTTCAAAAAGGGCACCAATATCAGGAGCATAAAAAACAGTACCATTTCAATAAACAGACATGTTAAGGCGCACACAGTCCAATTAACAAATGAGCTAACATTTTGCATTAACCATTTAATTATTACATTTTTGTAGGTTTGTACAATCTTAACTATTTGTTTCCCTTTTGGCTAGACCTCCCGTTTGATCCACATTTGAACTAGCAATACATTTGAACTAGCAACGCCTGGTTGTTTGGCGTTAGCTGAACGGAGACTTTATCGGTCCCTCTTTAAAGGATCTGGCTTCTGAGCCAGAGACTGGAGCAGCTAGAAAGAAACATGTTTATAGCTGAAGTTTAGCATCATTTTACATCTTGGCACCACTTTTAATTTAAACAGCCGATTGGTTATTATCTCTGCAAGATGAGAGATCTCTTTTTGACATCTCCAGGGGCTCTCTGGGGGTGTCAAAAGTTCGGATAATTTAGAACTTGGATTTTTAGAAAGTCTGTTAAAGGTGCCAAGAGAACTTAGAGTATCTGGTCAAAATAGAATTTCTTAACATCCTGAAATGATAGTCATTTATTAGTTAGGGTGATTTTTACACTTTTAAACCAGATTTGATCATAATACTTAACAATGCTTTTTATTAATTTGAACTTAACAGAAACAGTAGAGTACACAATAGATCACTTTGGTAGAATATAAATTTTATGTCTGTTGTTGAATAAACCAGAAATAAAAACCTTGAACATAAGGGTTTACATAATTTAGAACTACTTAACAGAGTCAAAAGAGCTTATAGGACCTAACTCTAAAAATGGCAGAATAACTGATTCAGTAGACACTGTTAAAATAGACATTACAATTTTTGCAAAAACAGATTTTAAAACTTAGACCATTTTTAGGTATTTTGTTGTAACAGAAGATCAGACTTTAACTTTAGGTCAATGTAATTTTGGCATTAGCACTTAACTTAAAGAAAGCTCTGTAAACAAATGTGAAAAGTACAATACTTTTTTTACATTTTGCTTAGCATTGATGCCTAGATGGCTTAAGACACTGAGTTCTGAATTAAAAGTCAAAATTACATTTCCATGCTTTTAAGTAACATAAGAATAACTCCTCCTGGACAGCAAACATGGACATAACCTTGAAAAGATCTTCATCGTTAAGAGAAACATGTCTAAAGCATTTTAATATATTTTACTTTAACAAATTTTAGAGTCTCATCCTTTGAGAGTTCCAGGGATCCGACTGGAAGCCCAAAGTTGGAAGACTCAGTTTAGAATTTAAGCTGTCAGAGTCAAGCGGTTTGGCCAACAATTAGTACACTTCTGATCAGTTGGGTAATCACTCAAACACTGAAAACAGATAAACAACATAAACAACTTTGCGTTGCAGTTTAATTCCTGTCCCATATTGAAGGGGAAAGGCAAATAAGGAAAGTATATTAAAACACAAATAACAATTACAAAACTCACAAAAACACTGCACACAACAATGGAACAAGACCTGCGCGCCCTAATAAGACGAGACCTGCGCGCAACAAAACCAAAACTTCTGACGGGAGCAGCTGCTGCCACCAGCCCTCTCCCGGGAAAGAAAAACTTACACCAAAACCAAAGCTTCCCCACAAAACTGAACCCACCGACGGGAGCGGCTGCTGCCACCAGCCCTCTCCCGGGGAAAAAGACCGAGACAAAACTGAAACCAAAACTTCCGACGGGAGTGGCTGCTGCCACCAGCCCTCTTTTCCCGGGGAAGAAAACCTTTTACCTGGTGGGAGAGCGGCCTAGCCAGCCTCCCCCAAAACACCGCCACTGGAGCGTCCCCCAGGGCCCGAGCCAGGGGTCGCGGACACGTCTGTCCTTTCCTACTACTGGCTCAACTCTTTCGGCGCCTAGCGCCCAGACGCCTAGCGCCCGTACAACATAAACCTCCGGTACGTCAAGTGCCCCGGGAAAAAAATAAAAAATCAACAGAACACACAAAAACACTTAAAACAGCAAAAACTTACCTCCGATTGGAAAATGGAGCGTGGGTCTGGGGTCTCGAATCCCGGACGAGCCCCCAAGAATGTAAGACCCCCGAAAGGTGTCCCACACTTCTACCGACCCCAGAAACACGAAATCCATTCCAATCGATGCAAAGAACAAGAGGAAGTTTATTACATCTGCGCAGATGGGCCATCTCTGTGCAAGAAGAGAGGCCCAGATCATCAACCGCACAGAGTATTTAAGATTTAAAACCACAACATTAGCATATCTCCACAGTATTACAGAAAATCACAAGATAAACCGCAGCATGACGAATTCTCATAAGATAAAGGGTTTTTCCAGAGTAAGGGGACAAAATCCTTGAGCAAGCACAAACACGGGGTCATCATGACCAAAAACTTAACATAGCTCCTAAAATAATTGTCATATGCTCCATTATCTCATAAAAGCATTAGCACAATCATCACATGTTACAAGGTCAGCTAAAATCTAGTTATCTTAAAAAAATGCATTTTGCAAGCCCAGCTATTTTGTACAAAAGCAGAACAATATGCAGTTAGCCAAGCAACTCAATTTTAACCCCTTCCTGCCTTATTTTCTCTCAATTTTAACTTCATGAAGGCATCTAATCTAACACAATCTTGTGAATATTGTTTTCATAAGAATTTCAGGAGTCCACTGAAAGGGGATGATTTGGAATGGTAGACTTTTGACCGAACTAAACAAAGTCTCCTCCCAACTGATGTTGAGCTCCCTATCAAGAAATTGCCAGCTTAGGGATCCATGCTTTACCCCCCTGCCAAGGTAGAACCCACATCAGAACAAAGCATGAAAATCTGCATAATTGTTAATCAAATAGACTCATTGTTTTATTTCTAACCTCACTTTGCAACTGTCCTGTTGGCTTGTTGGGAAAGAGCTCATTTTGGATTGGGTGATCTCTCTTTCCCCCAAGACCACTGACTTTTTAAAATTAACCCTTTCCTTTTACCAACACTCTGATGAATTGACCATCTGAGCAGCAAGGGACTGATTATTTGGTAACTACCATCAAGATTTGATAGACTTTTGTGTCCTCATTTGCAAAAGATTAACTGTTCTGTTTTATTCACCCCAAAACCATGTCCTCATTATTTTAATTGGCACTTGGGACAGAGTCCAAGCCTTTGGTAACAACACTATTCTAATTTTTAATTAAATTTTAGTACTTTATCATCAGGTTTTATTTCCAAGTTATCTGGTTGAGCAATTGTTAAACAGACTACAAGAGAATATTTTACATTTCTGATTATTAAATGAGGAAAAGACATTTTATGTTTTGTCAAAATCTCATTCTCTACTTTTTTTTTGCTTTTTAAGATTTATTTATTTATTTGAAAGTCAGAGTTACACAGAGAGAGAGAAGGAGAGGCAGGGAGAGAGAGGTCTTCCATCCATTGGTTCACTCGCCAATTGGCTGCAATGGCTGGAGCTGCACCAATCCAAAGCCAGGGGCCAGGAGCTTCTTCCAGGTCTCCCATGTGGGTGCAGGGGACCAAGGACTTGAGCCATATTCTATTACTTTTCCAGGCCACTGCAGAGAGCTGGATTGGAAGTGGAGCATCTGAGACTTGAATCAGTGCCCATATGGGATGCTGGCACTTCAGGCAGTGCCAGCCCCTTCATTCTCTACTTTTGTTAGGTTTCCATACTTAAATTTAATAGTTGGAAAGATAGTTTTGTTATTAATATAATTAAGTAATTTCTTTATTAATCAAATAATTTTTTAAGGGACAGGGTTTATTGGAGAATACCCTACAGACTAGAGTGAAGGGGCAGTGAAGAAAAAAGAGGAGACTGTAAGAGAGAGAGACAGAGAGGAGAGAGGAGGGAGGAGAGAGGCAAGAGGAAGAGAAGCCAACAGAGCAGGGAGCAGAGCCAAGAGAGCACGTATTCAGGAACAGGCCCTTTTAAAACTTTGCCTGAGGGCAGGCAGGGAATCCCATTAGGATGGGGGTGGAGCCTGGCTCAGGTAGCTGGGCTGTGCAGCCACCTGGCTAAAACTGCACCAGTTTCCTAACATTCCCCCTTTTGTTTTTTATAAATCAGGATTTCTATGGGGTTACATTAGTCCCAAAAGTCCAGGGGGGGTAGAGGGATGATGATCTGTCTTTAGAGCTACTTCCTGCTGGCAGGTGGCTATGTCTCAGGCTGCTGTCTCCTGGGTGGGGAGCCGAGTATATTCCTGTAGCAGCATTTGGTTGACTGTCTGGTTGTTGAAGACCTTTCATTTGTTCCATTATAACTTGCTGTAAACACTTAGACACTGTAGTATAAAAGACAGGGTTGAGAATAGTAACCAATGATCCTAAGAGTAGCATTAACCATTTCATAGAGGAGAGGAAATTGGGGGGGTCTCTGGATCCTTGTGGGGACAGTTTGATGGATGTGGCTTAAAGCTGGTCCCAGCCAAGACTGGGAGAAAAGGCCACTTAGCTTTTGCAGGTAGCTGGGCTTGTCTGTAGAGAAATTCTTAACAATCATACAACATTAAGTGGGAAGAGGACCATCAGTACACACAGGTTGGGAGTAGAGCCATTGGTGGTAGAGTAGACGCTATAGTTACAAAAGAATGAGGCCCAAGTGGGCTAGATACAGAGGACACAGTTGTTATTAGAGAACCTAAGAAAGGTGCTAAGCTACAAATAAGTTTTCTGATTGAGAGGCAAATAGAACCTGACAGAAGGGGCTTGATAATAATCAGGTGGGCTTTAAAGCATTGTAAATTATGAGGCTCAGACTCATCTATCTCTTCATATAGCCTACATCCTAAGGGAGGTGTGAACCTCCTTGGGAAGGCACCCTGTTGACTTCCATTACCTAGCTGGCCTAGGAAGAGAGCTAGCCAGGTAAAGGTAAGTGGCAACTCCAACAGGAAATATACAGTTCTGCCTGCACTGTTACTGATCCTATTTGGCCGTCGCCTCAGCAGCAGTGGTCACCTTGGAAGCTTAGAGCCAATAAGACCTGGGGCTCTGACTTGGGCATCCTTCAACTCCAGGGCAGGTCCATTTCCAGTGATCCAACTCTTGGCTGGCAGAGCTGCCAGGGCTCTTCTTAGCTGACTTCTGCTGAAGCCCAGGCTTGCCACATTGAAAGCCACTGCACTGAACTGGCCTGTTGGTTCTCCTTGAGGGCAGATCACTGTGCAGAGCTACATTTAATAGGCCTGCCACCTATCTCTACTTTTCTGATGCCTAGCTTTCTTTTTCTCCTGATTTTTATTAAAGCAGACCAGAGGATGCATGTCAAGGGAGTGCTGAAGTCCCATCTCTAATCCTCGGTGGCCTAAACTACAAGTCTGTAGTCACAGGCATGTTCTGTAGTAGTTTATGTTGAGACAGACAATGCCCACGAGGAAAACTATATTTCACTTTAAAAATTTCTTTCCCTTTGTTTTGAAAGGGAGATCTTTTCTGTTTACTGTTTACCTCACTGATGGCGAAGTAAATTTAGCTAAGAAATTATAATTTAAGCCCTTATTTTGGCTATGCTATTTACAGAAAAAAATTAGCCATCTCTTTTTTATAGGGTCAAAAATTAAATTTTGAATCTTGGAGAATCCTTCATAATAGAATTAGTTTTCTACCTCGAAGAGAATAGAGAAAGAACAAGTTGGGCTCAGAATAGAGAAATGAGGGAGCAAATCCCAGATCACTTACTGACAATAGCAATATCACATGAAAACTTAGAAAGCAGTTTTACTATTAGATAACAACTTAAGAAAACATTTACCAGAAGATCCAATGCCTTCCATAAATATTAAAAATACATATTTGGAAACATCTCTTAAATATGTAACATGATGTAGCTTGTTTAACCAGCAAATTTAAGCACAAACATATAAAATGTTTTTAGTTTCTTTTTACCAACAAGTTTTAAACATATGATACAGAGATTTAGGTCACATGAATTAAAATATATCTTTGAATAATTTTAGCTGTTTAAATTTATGGACAATCTTTTATCTATGAGCCAATTAAAAATAAAACTCTTAATAAAATTTTCCATGTAGACATACAATATGTATACACATATAACATAACATAATAGACCAATAGAGCAGTTTTAATAGCTTTTTTTAAGAGAATCTAACTCCTGTTTGTAAATTACCAATTGATTTGAATTACCTTTTGTTTTAGTAACCTCAGCTAACCATACTTTTTTACAGTTGGTACCTTTAATATATGAATGGCTTCATCTGTTTAGAGTCATCCCAAAGTACTGAATACAATACATGTGGCTGGAAAAATTCCATCAGAACCTATAGGACAGCTAAACAGAACCAACAATGCTTTAGTTTTATGAGCAGAAATTTTGATATAAAACTGTGGATGACAAAACTTTAAGTTGCCACATTCAAAATTATAAACTCATTAACCAACAAAAGGCATTTGCTTACTGCACACAGTATTTTTGAAAGCACCTGTAGGATTTTACAAAGCATTTTCCATCTTTAGGCCTCTGGGGCTTTCTCATTAAGATAACCATCATATCTAGTAATACAAGATTATTAGACTTTTAAATTTTCAGACATTTTTATCAACAGCATTTTACATTATAGAAACTTAATTTAGTACCACTTCACATCTTGACAGTACTTCTAATATAATCCAGATAGTCTGATTAGTTAGTGTCTCTACAAGATGAGAGACATAAGTCTCTCAGTTTTTTCAGTTGGGCCCAAACTGGAAAAACCAAAGTCCAAAATTTACTGGAAATTTGAGTCCAAATTCTTTGAAACTTTGATTTTTTTTGAATGTCTGTCAAGAATGTCAAGAAGGCTCAAATTCAAAATATCTGGTTGAAATAAGATTCCTTAAAATCATGACATAATATAGCCCAAATTTGATCACTGTTACAAAGTGATTATTTAAATATTTGAAAATAAGCTCATATTTAAATAACCCATAGCTCTTAATAAAAATTTAGCTGTTTTTAAACAATTAGAATTTAGCAGACATCAAGAGTGAAGGACCCAAAGCTGGCGGGGTCCTTGGTAGCACCCTGGGGACCTAGAAATTCAGACTCCTGACACCGGCAATGCAAACAGCAAGAGGCGGTTTATTTACATTTTGCGCAAAACGGACCCCTCCCTCCTGAGAGAGTGAGGTATTGGACGAGGGTTACAGGCATTATTTAAAGGCAAAAACCACAAAATTATCTTAAGCAAGTGAATACAAAGGGGAAGGGGATTTTTGTTTACAGTAATTTCACTTATCTTAGTATACAGCAGTTCTACTTATCTCAGTACACATCAGTTTTACTTATCTTAACCATTGCACAAGGGGGGTTTCCAAACCGCTATTCCCTGTTATCTGCTAAGTTGCAGTTTCCCAGAAACTGACCTTTCTTGAAACTTTCTAACTGACCTTTCTTGAAACTTCCTAGTTTTTTTTTTTAAGCAGGTTGAAGGAATTAGGCAGGTTAGGTTTAAGATGGAGTTGCTTGAGCTAACTGCATATTGTTCTGCTTCTGTACAAATTGGCTGGGCTTGCAATAATCTTGCAAGAAATGTGATTGCCTTCATAAGATGGCTGAGCTTGCAACATGTAACCGTTTTTAGGAACTATAAAGGCTGAAGTTAACAGAAAATGTACCCAACCTATACCCTGTTACAACACTACATACCCGGCTTGACGACCCCTGCCCTTGCTTGCTCAAGCTAAAGATGAAAACCGCAAGGCACGTACAGCATGTAACTTCCTCCTTTATCCTAAAATTTTTAGGTTACCCAATGAAATTGTAATACAGTAGAAATGAGCTAATGTTGTGGTTTTAAGCCTTAAATACTCTGTGAAACTGATGATCGGGGCCTCTCACTCTGCACTCCACTAGAGTGTGCTATTGAGACGGCCCATTTGCAAATGAAATAAACTGCCTCTTGCTGTTGCAACGATTGGAGTGGAGCCCGTGTTTCTGGGGGCCGGTCAATTTGTGGGATACCTGCTCTGGGGGTCCCACACAGGTTAGTCTGGTAAATTTTCACAATTTTCCACAAGTCCTTCAAGAGAATATAACAGATTACTTTAACTTATTGCTTTAACAGAGAATCAGATTTTAATTCTATGTCAAAGAGAAATAGATTAGTATACTTGTGATGTTTTCCATCTGCCAATGTCCTTGATTTACATTTTGAGATAAACTGTTAAAAATTAAAATTGCATTCATATAAGACAAGTACTAATTACCCATTACTGTTTCATTGAGTACTGATTACCCAGAAACCTGTTAAAATAAATTGCATAATAAGTTCAGCATTTTACAAAGCAATATTTTTAAAGGTAGTGATCTTTTTAGATTCAAAGAAAAATTAGTTACAGTGGGCCAGGTCCATGCAGGAAATCTGAATCTCCAGTCTGGCTTGCTCAGGATAAAACAAAGAGCCATCAGAAGGGTGGGATACCTAATTTGTTTCTCAATAAGCAGGGAGCCCAAAAGGATGGGACTACTATTCCCTTGCTATTCTTATGGTAAGACTGGGACAAGAGAGGGACAAAAGACCAGTTGGAAACCATGGAGACCACCAGAGACTTTGGCCAGGACTGGTTTTAAGATAAAGTCAGAATTTCTAGGTGGGAGGGGGAACTAGGGAGGAAGTACACGTGGACTGAGAATGGCTTTGAGGAATAGATAGGCAAGAGGGTTGAGATAAAATGGAAGAGATTGCAGTGGACGTGGGAGTAGAGGTTGACCCTGCCCCCTGGAATTCGATGGGAGGGGGAGGTGAGGACGAAGCCAGGGCCGGAGCTGCTGCATGGGAGATAATGGCACTGGAGCTTCGGCCGCGGAGGCGTCAGGAGGCGGCTCAGCCGGTGACTGTAGATTGGAGCATTAAGGGGGAGGTTCATCTGCAGGATCAAAGGAGTTGTGGTAGTGGCGGGAACAGGATCGGGGCAGAAGAAATGATTTTTTGCTCAAGCTTCTGCCCCCTAGTGCAAATCTTGGAGACCAGAAGGACTTGAGCGGGACAGCAAGAAGTACACAGGGAAGGTTTAGTTCGAAGATAGGCTTGAATGTATGGAATCTCCTTCCATTTTCCCGAATGCTCACGGAAGTGATAAAGATGTTATCAGGGTCAAACTACTCCGACTTCCGATCCCTCAGGGCCAAATGCGCCACCATGGAGGGGCTGCTTTTTGAGGTCTGGCGCCAATTTGAGAGGGACCATATTACTTAAAAGGCAACCAAGAGGAGAATCAGATGGAACGCGGGAGGAAGAATGTCCCATGGCGACTCGGTAGGTCAGATCGGTGGACAGCAAGCGTCCTTGAAGTCCTGGCCATCTGACTAGGAGAGGAATGGGAGCAGAAGGCGGGGTCGTCACCCAAGCGCCGGCTGAAGCCCAGGGCCTCGCCTGTAAAGAGGGGAACAGAGATGGAGTCGTCACTCACACCCACTGTTGCCTGGACACAGTGTCCGTAGAGGCTAAAGGCCTTAAGTAGAAGTAGGAGTGGTGGCTAGAGTCCAGTGTATGACCTTTACAAGAGTAGTCAGGTGAGTATCTGACAGTAGACCACCACTCAAATAGCAGTCGCCGTGAGGAATTTTCGTTCCACGTCTTACCTCAAAATTTGGAAGGCTGATGTGTGGATGGAGATCGCAGAGCGTTCGGTGGCTTGGAAAGAGTTCCGGAGGTGTGCTTCGTGACCGGCAAAAATCCAGGACCCCAGAGCACTGGAGGATGCTGGATTACCAATATAAGGCTATCCAAGTCATGGCACCAATGTTTTATCTTAATGTTAGCCGTCGCAAAGCACACCGGACACCGGAGTAAGGGAAAGGGTATTGGAGAATACCCTACAGACTGGAGTGAAGGGGTGGTGAAGGAAAAAGAGAAGGAGACTGTAAGAGAGAGAGACAGAGAGGAGAGAGGAGGGAGGAGAGAGACAAGAGGAAGAGAAGCCAACAGAGCAGGGAACAGAGCCAAGAGCTAATCAAATAATTTTTATTACTAGACCAATTCCCCAGAGATTAGAGTTGGCTAGAGGATAAAGGTTTATTTCAAGGACTAAATCTTGGGGAAAGAGATCTCAAGATCCAAAATGTGCTCTTCCTGCCCATAAGCTAGTAAAAAAATGGAAAAGGAGTAGCTACAGTGAGACTAGAAAATTTGAGTCTAGTTAATTGATAATTTGGCAAATTTTTCAGGCTTTGTGTTCTGATGAT
Source organism: Lepus europaeus (assembly GCF_033115175.1). NCBI lineage: Eukaryota > Metazoa > Chordata > Mammalia > Lagomorpha > Leporidae > Lepus > Lepus europaeus. The sequence goes on along the minus strand of NW_026909276.1, from coordinate 14,898,029 downwards.
TAACTGGGCAGCCCAAGGTGTCAGTCAAGCATTTGTTTGTAATTTGAATTTTGTCAGGTGCATCAGCTGAAGAGTTTCCTTGTTAGCTGGGTTGATCCTGGATTCCTTTTGTAGGGAACAAAACTTTGGCAAAGGCAAGTGAAATCCACCTTAGCTAAGTGTTGCCAGATCTGACGAGCAAATACATTTGGTGCACACCAAGGTTTGGCTATATATCTAAAGCCAGGAGCAAGATGCTTCTTCTGGGTCTCCCCTGTGGGTGCAGGGACCCAAGGCCTTGGACAATCTTCTGCTGCTTTCCCAGGCCATAGCAGAGAGCTGGATCAGGAGAGCAGCTGGGTCTTGAACTGACACCCATATGGGATTCTGGCACTGAAGGCAGCAGCTTTACTTGGTACACCACAGTGCCAACTCCAAGTCTGACATTCTAAATGAACTTTCAGTATGTTCCCAAAATTCTGAATTCAAATGTTCACAAAAGCAGAAGAAGAGAAAATATCTGCATTAAGCTAAAAATCTGAAAAGGATAAGGAACATGACTTCATTATGGTTACACGGGTTCCCTTGTGAACTTCATGTTAAGCAGAATGCTACCCAGAACTCATTCTCTAATACATTTGTAGAAACTTGCTGCTTTTTATTTATTTTAAAAATATTTATTATTTGAAAGACAGAGGTAGAGATAAAAGGGAGAAAGAACTTTAATCTGCTAGCTTACTCCCCAAATGACTGCAAAATTTGGAGCTGGGCCATGCTAAAGCAAGAAACCTGGAACTCCACCTGGATCTCCTAGATGCATAACAAGAATTCAAATATGTGGGCCATGTTCTTCTAATTTCCTGGGTGCATTAGCAAGGAGCTGGATTGGAAGTGAAGCGCATGGGATCAGAAGCTATCACACAGTGATGTTTAAGCCACTGGCCCCATTTGTTGCCTTTTACTTACGCTTTGCCAACTTATTTAGAAATGCTATTCTATTATTTAAGTGTTAGATTGTTATTATCTTTATGGAGCATGAAATTATTCAATGGTATGATGTGAAAAAGAAAATTTTTTTTTCTTATCGATCACACAAAAGTTGTGTCTGGTTTTATTTTTCCTTTGTCAATCTCTGTCTTTTGGTGCATTTAGATAATTCACATTTAAACTTATACGGTTGAATTCATTAAAATAAACTATTTTAGATGTCATTTTTCTTTAATGTCTTATTTATTTTTATTTCTTTGAAAGGCAGAGACAGAAAGACCTTCCCATCTGCGGGCTCACTGCCCAGGGGCCTGCAGCAGCTGTGGCTAGGCAAGGCTAGAGTCAGCACCCAAAAGCTGTATTTGCATCTACACAGATAGGCAGGGGAGTCAGTACTTGGATCATCATCTCTCAGGATGAACATTAGCAGGAAGATGGATCAGGTGGAATAACCAGGCTCTAACAAGGTACTCCAATATGCAATGCCGTTATCACAAGTGGCATTTTTTACCCTCAAAACTCCCTGCAATGTGCACAGAAAGCAACTCTATTTTTTTTTGACAGGCAGAGTGGACAGTGAGAGAGAGAGACAGAGAGAAAGGTCTTCCTTTTGCCGTTGGTTCACCCTCCAATGGCTGCCACGGTAGGCGCGCTGCGGCCGGCGCACCGCGCTGATCCGATGGCAGGAGCCAGGGGCTTATCCTGGTTTCCCATGGGGTGCAGGACCCAAGCACTTGGGCCATCCTCCACTGTACTCCCTGGCCACAGCAGAGAGCTGGCCTGGAAGAGGGGCAACCGGGACAGAATCCGGTGCCCCGACCGGGACTAGAACCTGGTGTGCCGGCACCGCAAGGCGGAGGATTAGCCTAGTGAGCCATGGCGCTGGCTGCAACTCTATTTTAATGGAGCACATTTGTGGTGGCTTTGTGTTGCCAAGTTTGGAAATAGGGAGAAGAGAGCAGAGAGGGGCCAAATTTATTTATTATTTTATTTCTTTCAGACAGAGACACAAACTGACACAATGCTTTCATGTGCTGGTTCCTTAAATGCTAACTCAAAACTAGGAGCTGCTGGGGCAGGAACTGTAGTACGTCAGTTTAAGCTGCTGCTTGGGATGCTCACATCAAATACCAGAGTGTGTCCTGCCTACTGTGATTTTTTTAAAAAAACTTTATTGGTTTACAGTTAATGTGAAACCTAGTTCGTCATGTTTGATATCTAGAACTATGATGAAGTACATTGACATGTCAAATGATTTGTAAATGTCACACATCCTGATTTATTTATTTATTTTTGAGTAGTGTTATTTAATTTACCACAGTTAATTTACAAGTCATGTTTAGTTTAGTTTTTTTTTTTTTTTGTGGCAAGACAGCAGTGTCATTCTTTTTTTTTTAAAAGATTTATTTATGGCTGGCACCACTGCTCAATAGGGTAATCCTCCACCTGCGGTGCCAGCACACTGGGTTCTAGTCCTGGTCAGGGACTAGAATGCATATACATATGCATTTGACTTATAGCAAATAAATAAAAATTATACAGGTATAAAATACATCCATTTTATTTGTAATTATTACTAAGCATTTTTGGGTGACTAGGCAGTTCATATGCTGGTGGTACCTGTGATCACAAATGAGGTTTTAGTTGTCTAGTGCTTTAATTGAGGCTGCTGCCTTCAAGATTGCTTAACTCACACCAATATGTTTTTTAAAGATTTATTTATTTGTTCATTTGAAAGGCAGAGTTATAGAGAGACAGGGAGAGACAGATCTTCTCTCTGCTCATTTACTCCTCAAATGGTTTCAGTGTGGCCGGCACTATGGCTCACCAGGCTAATTTTTTGCCTGCAGCACCAGTACCCTGGGTTCTAGTCCTGGTTGGGGCTCATAGATTCTGTCCCAGTTGCTCCTCTTCCAGTCCAGCTCTCTGCTGTGACCAGGGAGGGCAGTGGAGGAAGGCCCAAGTGCTTGGGCCCTGCACCCACATAGGAGACCAGGAGGAAGCAACTGGTTCCTGGCTTTAGTTCGGCACAGTGCAGTGGCCGCAGTGGCCATTTGGGGGTTGAACCAATGGAAGGAAGACCTTTCTCTCTGTCTCTCTCTCTCACTGTCTAACTCTGCCTGTCAAAAAAAAAATGGCTTCAGTGGCTATGACTGGACCAGGCCAAAGTCGGAAGCCAGGAACTCCATCCAGGTTTCCCAAGTGGGTATAAAGGGTCTAAGTTCTTGGACTGCCTTAAGATATTTTCCCAGGTGTATTAATAGGGAGCTGGATCAGAATTGGGGGAACAAGAGTTTTAACCAATGGTGGTAGCAACCCATGGTTCCATATCACATATCAATACTGTTTCGCAAATTTATTCATTTGAAAGGCAGAGAAAAAGACTCTCCTTCTGCTGGATAACTCTACAAAAGCCCACAACAGTGAGGGAGGTAGGAATGCCATGTGGGTATCCCATGCAGATGGCAGGAAACCAAGTTTTTGAGCCATGAGCTGTTGACTCAAAAGAACACTCATGGGAGCAGTGTTGTGGTGTGGTGGGTAAAGTCACCACCTGCAGTGCTGGAATCCCATATGGGCATCAGTTCAAGTCCTGGCTGCCCACTTCTAATCCAGCTCTCTGCTATGGCCTGAGAAAGTAGATCAGCCACATCCTATGGCCCCTGTGCCTATATGGGAGACCTGGAAGAAGCTCCTGTCTTTTGGCTTTGGATTGGTGCAGCTCCAGCCATTGCAGCCAATTGGGGAGTGAACCAGTGGATGGAAGACCTCCCTCTCTTTCTCTCTGCCTCTCCTTTCTCTGTGTTACTCTGTGTATTAGATAAATAAATAGATCTTTAAAAAAAAACTTGCAGGAAGTTGGGTTGGAGCTGCGGAATAGCCAGGACACACACCAAGCACTCTGGTATGTGATGTGGTATGTCCAGAGAAGTAGCTTAACCTATTGCATCATAATGTCTACCCTTCCAATGTCTGGTTTGTGCAGCCTATGACCTAGGCCCTATGTGTCCAAAAGGCAAGTCTCAGGATTCTCCACATGATTGCTATGCCAGAAGGCAAACTTCCAAAGGCGAAATACTTTTTGAACTATGTTGGTATGATATTTACTGTTGTCTCATGGGCTAGAACAAGTGAACTGGAAAATGTCAGGGGGGTCCCTGTGGTGAAGGATTATATTAAGGTTTATATACAGGGAGGATTGTCACATGGAACAGTTACAGAAAGCTGTACTATTATATTATGTTAATTTTTCCTAAAGATATAACTGTGGCCAAAAACTGATTTTCAAGCTGCATACTTTTATGGAATTTTAGATACATAAAATAATGTAAGGAAAACAGGATTGCCTGAGTAATTTTCTGTGTAATATGGATACTAGTGAAAGCATAATGTGTACTGCTACTTGTATGAACAATCATGATGAACATTATAAATTATTTCTATGCATTGACATTGTTTTTTATGATTTATTTATTTGAAAGGCTGAGTTACAGAGAGGCAGAGGCACAAAGAGAGAGGTCTTCCATCTGCTGATCACTTCCCAAATGGCCTCATTGGCTGGGGCTGGGCCAATCTGAAGCCAAGAGTCTGGAGATTCTTCCAGGTTTCCCACATACCTGCAAGGGGCCCAAGGACTTGGGTCTTCATCCCCTGCTTTCCCAGTCCATAGCAGAGAGCTAGATCAGAAGTGGAGCAGGTGTACTGGAATTGGTGCTTCACCCACTACTCTACAGTGATGGCCCTGGGATTGATTTTTTTTTACAAAATTGGTAACAAATTAATATTTTAATTAGCCTAACAATAGTCTGTTTAACCTGAGTGATTGGTAGAATTGTGTGTGCTCTTTCAGGGTCTTTTCTGCTCTTTCCATGTCTAAAGTCTATATTCCCCCATAGGGAGGGTACTTTATTTTTGTTGCCCAGCTAATATGCCCATTTTTCTACATGCATTTCCTTCATGATCTTGCTAGTGCAGTAGAATCTAGGAAAAATTTAGACTGTTTCACCCCTCCCTCCAAGTAATTTCTCTTGCAGATAAGATTCTAGAGACATCCACATGTGGCCAAGTCCAATGAAAATAAATATATTGCCAGTAAGTTGTTTATTTGTTCCTTAGCTTCTTTCATATTGTATTTTAAGAGCTTTCTGAGATTTTGTTAAATAAATTGGAAAAGCATGAAGAAATATAAGTCAGAATCAGGATTTATATAAGATGAAGTAAGCATGGCTGCAAGATCTAAAGCCATCTGAGCTGAATGTACATTGGTCTCAATTTTTTTATTGCCATAGCTACAAGACTTTTTACATGGCTTGAGTTGAAACTCAGAGAAGAATTTGCTACCTCAGAAACAATTAATTAAAATGGTTATATTTTGATTTGTTAATGTAGGGTGTCCTCAAAAGCTTTTTAGAGACTGAACTTGTTTCATGGATCAGATCAGAAATTGTGTAGAGGACAGAATCTATTGCACATCCTTAAATAACTCTCCATAGTTAGGAGACTACTTAGGAATATTTCATACTTGCAAAGTTATGTTTTCAGGCAAATTATACCATTTTTTTTACAGGCAGAGTTAGACAGTGAGAGAGAGAGACAGAGAGAAAGGCCTTCCTTTTTCCGTTGGTTTGCTCCCTAATGGTTGCTGCAGCTGGCACACCATGCCCATCCGAAGCCAGGAGCCAGGTGCTTCCTCTTGGTCTCCCATGTGGGTGCAAGGCCCAAGCACTTGGGCCATCCTCCACTGCCCTCCCTGGCCACAGCAGAGAGCTGGACTGGGAGAGGAGCAACTGGGACAGAACCCAGTGCCCCAACCGAACTGGAACCCAGTGTGCTGGTGCCACAGGTGGATTAGTCTAGTGATCCACGGTGCCAGCCAAATTATTCCATTTTTCAAAACATTTATCAATGGCATCAACTATAATCAGAGCCAAAGACAATTCTCTAGTCTTTGCTTTACTTGAATATTTTGCCATCTTAAAATATGTATATACTTGAAAGAAAAGAAGAAGTAGATGGAAATATATTGAGACCTTTTTGAAAAAAGATTTTATTTATTTATTTGAGGGGCAGAGTTACAGGGATAGGAGAGACAGAAAAGTCTTTTTTAAAATTTTTTTGACAGGCAGAGTGGACAGTGAGAGGGAGAGAGAGAGGAAGGTCATCCTTTTTCCATTGGTTCACCCCCTAATGGCCACTGCAGCCATGAAGGTGGAGGGCCCAAGCACTTGGGCCATTCCCCACTGCACTCCCAGGGCACAGCAGAGAGCTGGGCAGGAAGAGGAGCAACTGGGACAGAATCCGGCACCCTGATCAGGACTAGAACCCGGGGTGCTAGCACCACAGGTGGAGGATTAGCCTATTGAGCTGCGGCACCAGCTCCAGAAAAGTCTTCCATCCACTGGTTCACTCTCCAAATGGCCCAAACTGCTGGAGATGGGCTGATCCAAAGCTAGGAGCTAGGAGCTTCCTCTGGGTCTCCCAGGCCATAAACAGAGAGCTGGATCAGAAGAAGAGCAACTGGGGCTAGTGCTGTAGCTTAGTAGGTTAAGCCTCTGCCTGCAATGCTGGCATCCCATATGGGCATCAATTTGAGTCCCAGCTGCTCCCCTAATGATCCAGCTCTTTGCTATCACCTGGGAGAGCAGTAGAGGTTGGCCAAAGTCTTCAGGCCACTGCGTCCACATGGGAGATCTGGAAGAAGCTTCTGGCTCCTGGCTTTGTATTGGCCTAGCTCCAGTTGTTTGTGACCATTTTGGGAGTGAACCAGTGGATAGAAGACCTTTCTTTCTGTCTCTCCATCTCTGTAACTCTACTTTCAAATAAACAAACAAATAAATAATCTTAAAAAGAAGAATAGCTTCCAGGAACACATACTTTTGCCCATATGGGATGCTGGCACCATGGGTGTAGTCTTAGCCTGCTATGCCACAGAAAGAGAGAGAGAGATAGAGAGAGAGAGACCTTTAATCCACTGATTCACACTTCAAATGCCCACTGCATCCAGGGCTGGAACAAAGTCATAGCTGAGAGCCAAGAATGTAGTCCTGGCCTCTCATTTGAGATGCAGAAGCCTACTTGCTTGAGTTGTCAACACTGACTTCTGGTGTGTAGATTTGCAAAAATCTAGAATTAGGAGCCAGTGCTGGAAAGACAACCAGAAATGTTATTGTAGGTCTAGGGCACTAGCCTAAATGACTGCCTCACTTCTAGAATCTTTTGCCTTGCCATAGTTGAAACTACTAGACAGCCTTCTGGAAGCCATCCTGTTTGTATCATGACATCACGGATGGTTTCTTCTCTTTTTACTGGTATCTTGTTGATTCCACTCTGCAATTCACCTTGACAGGTTTGACCCTATCTGGTCTGACATGTCTGTTTCCTTCCAACTTGTATTTCTTGCACAGCATGTATACCACTATATCTATGCCCTGTTGAGTGTTTCTTTGTAGCTGTCCAAATGGCACCTCATGCCACACAATTCTAAATTGAAAACCTGGGGCTGACATTGTGACATTGTGGTACAGTGGATTAAACAGCTGCCTAGGATGACAGCATCCCTTATGGGTTCTGGTTTGTTTCCTGGTTGCTCCACTTCCAATACAGCTCCCTGCTTAGGGCAACTGTGAAAGCAACAGAAGATGGTCCAAGTGCTTCGACACCTGCCACCCATGTTTGAGAGCCAGGTGAAGCTTCTGGCTCCTGGTTTCAGTCTGGCCCAGCTCCAGCTGTTACAGCTATTTGGGGAGTGGAGCAACAGCTGGAAGATCTTTCTCTGTCTTCTCCTCTCTCCCAAAACTGTCTTTCAAAACAAACCAGTTAATCATTAAAAATAAATAAGATGAAAAACACATAATTTATTTTCTTTTTAAATATTACTACCAAGTAGCCTTGACCCAAATCATCAAAATGAAAAATTTCCTGGAATGCTCTTCTATCTTTTTTTCCCCAGAAACCTTTTAGTTAAGGAATACAAACTTCATGCATTTCATAATTGAAACTTTAAGAACATAGTGATTCTTCCAACCATACCCACCCTCCCACCCACACTCCTACACCCTTTCTTTCTCCTATTTGCATTCTTCTTTTTCACTAAGATCTATTTGCAAATAACTTTTTACACATATGATTAACTATACTAATTAAAGATTTCAACAAATAATATGAAAAAAAAACTCTTCCTCAATAGTTGAGACAAGGGCTATTCAGTCATTGCTTCTCAAAGTGTAAATTTCATTTTTATAGATTACCTTAGGTGCTCTATTAGTTACCACAGATCAGGGAGAACATATGGTATTTGTCCTTTTTGGACTGGCTTATTTCACTAAGTATGATGTTTTCCAGTTTTATCCATTTTGTGGCAAATTAAATGATTTTCTTAACCTCTGTCAGTATTCCATGGAGTACATATCCCATAAGTTCCTTTTAAAAAATGATTTATTTATTATTTATTTGAAAGTCAGAGTTACATAGGAGAGGCAGAGAGAGAGAGAGAGAGAGAGAGAGAGAGAGAGAGAGAATGAGAGAGAGAGTCTTCCATCTGATGGTTCACTCCCCAATTGGCTGCAACAGCCAGAGCTGCACTGATCTGAAGCCAGGGACCAGGAGCTTCTTCCAGGTCCCTGATGTGGGTGCAGGGGCCCAAGGACTTGGGCCATCTTCTACTACTTTCCCAAGCCATAGCAAAGAGCTGGACTGGAAGTGGAGCATCCAAGACTTGCCAAACCAGTGCCCACATGGGATGTTAGCACTGCAGGCAGCCGCTTTACCCACTATGCCACAGCACCAGCCCTGATAATCTTTTTCATCTGTATTTCTCAGCGTGGCACTGGTTTTGGTAGAACTTAACCTTCAGACCTATCTTTTTTGCTTTCTTTGGACATTCATAACCTTCCCAACTTTCCTTTTTTTCTCATGGTAATCCAAATGATACTCATATTTTATGGTGTAATTCAATAATGTCATAATGTCCCATGTTGCACTCAAATCCAGAATCTTGAATAATGCCAGGCACCCGTGTTATCCCCTGAGGTAGCTACCCTTGGTCCATAGACCTGTTCACAGAGAAATAAGTTATGTGCTTTCTGTGTACCCCATGTAGAGGCTTAGAGCATGGAGGGGAATCATAGCAATCTGCCCATTTTGGGGGCAGAAGTAGGGAGAGACCTCTAAGTTCACATGAGACACTCTATATGGAGGCCTTGATTATGCACCCTTGCTGCACATGTCTCTGCCCTCTGCAATCTACACTGTACCCATTGGCAAGGACTCTCAGGGTTAGATTGCTTAGGTGTTGTGTTTCCTCTGTATCACCCTTGACCTCTCTACAGCTTAAACCCTGCATACTTTTTTGACAGTAACATTGCTTCTGACAAAATAAAAAAAAATAGACCTAGATATATGTTTTCATAATTTTAGATGGGGTCAACTTTTTGAGACATGGTGTTTTAATCTTGCCTTTTATGATTTTTGAAAACCATGTTTTATGTATATTTCATTCTCCTTTCCTTTGGCCAATTTTGAGCATTTGGAAGCATTTACTTGGGATCTATTTAACCCGTTCACATATTTAACAGTGTTGTCATTACCATAACCTTCAGTTATTAGTTACTTGAGAGATGACAGATTCCTCTTGATTCCCAAAGGATTGCTAGTACTTTTTATAAGAACTGGAGGAGGCAACCTTAAACAATAATATATAAAATGAGAATACTCTCTGACTCCTGTTACTTGTCCAGGAGTGGTCATGTTTCATCTTTTTTCAATAATTTATTTATTAATTTGAAAGGAAGAGTTACAGAAAGAGGAGAGAGATTCTATCTGCTGATTCATTACACAAATGGCTGCAATGACTGCTGCTATGACAGTCTGAAGCCAGGATTCTGGAAGCATCTTCCACATCTCCTATATGCATGCAGGGGGCCATGCCCTTGGCTTATCTTCTGCTTTCTGAGATACTTTAGCAGGGATCTGGATTGGAAGTGGTGCAGAGAGGCTTTGAACTGGCACCTATATGGGATTCCAGTGTTGCTGGCAGTGGGTTAACCTTCTATACCACAGTGTTGGCTCCAATATTATTTTATTTTATTGTACCACCCAAATAGGAGTTTTCAAGGGGATTCTTTGAGTCTTGCAGGTATAAATTTTGTGCAAATAATAATTTTTTTCAAGATTTAAAGGCTAAGCTATAGCCTGAATCCAATATGGATACCAGTTTGAGTCTGGCTGCTCCACTTCTGATCCAGCTCTCCTAATGCTCCTGGGAAGTCAATGGAAGATTGTCCAACTCTCTGGGCCCATGTAGCCATGTGGGAGACCCAGTAGAGCCTCCTGACTCCTGGCTTCAGTTGGTTCCAGCCCTGGCTTTCGCAACTGTTTTGGGAGTGAGATAGCAGATGGAAGATCTCTCTCTGTGTCTCACCTCCTCTCTCTCACCCTGACTTTCAATTAAATAAAAAATATTTTTTGCCAAAGAAATATTTTAAAATGTATTTTCTCAATGCCTTTGTTGATGATCATGAAATTTTTTTCAGTAGACCTCTGAATATCATGAAATATGACAGGGGTACTTCATAAATGTTTGGGAAATAGAATTGAGATGTAAGTTATTTTTGGTGCTATAAATCTTGAAACCATATATATTCAATAATTTTTTTAAAATTATTTATTTGAAAGACAAGAGTTACTGAGAGGCAGAGGCAGAGGGAAGATAAGTCTTCCATCCACTGGTTCACTCCCCAAATGACCACAAGGGCAAGACCTGGATCAATCTGAACTCAGGGGCTAGGAAATTTTCCAGCTGTCCCATGTGGGTGCAGGGCCCCAAAAACTTGACCATCTTCCACTGCTTTCCCAGTCCATATCAGAGAGCTCTATTGGAAGTGGAGTAGTCGGGACTTGAACCAGCACCCACAGGGGATGCTGGCACTGCAGGCAGCAGTTTTACCCACTATACCACATAGCTGACCCCATATTTTTTAATATTGAGATTTTCATTATCCCTGGAATAAACATTAAAATTCCTTCTCTCCTGTCCTTTTTTTATTATGTCCTTCCCTACCAGTAGGTGTCAGAGTTTCCTCAGATCCTGTTCACATTCCTTTTCACATTATATTACCCTGTTCTTTATGATATTTCATTCACTCTGATCACTGAAATTCTGCTACTTTGATCTCTATACTGAGCTCTACCTCATATTTCTAGTTGCCCATTGTTGATCCTGACATAATTAACAGCAGAAATTTCAAACACAATGTGTCCAATTTCAGTCTCACATCTTTTCATCATATTCTTGTTGATTTTTTTTCCCAATTTCAACATCCTATACCAGTGCCCACACAATCTTTCATACATACATCATGGAATTGAACTCCACTTTTGATCCTTTGCCCAACCAATTATAACTGAATTGTGTTCTTGTTTCCTGTCTTTTCTGTTTAGTATTCTTACTTCTCTGTCTAATGGTTACTGGTCATGTCTCTTTTTGATTTCTCCTCTAGTTCTTCCTCTCTATGACTCCATTCTCTTTCCAGAGTTTGGCTCTTAAAATGCAAATCTTCTGGGGGTCAGTGATGTGACATAGGCTAAGCCTCTGAATGTGGTGCCAGCATCCCATAAGGGTTCCCATTTGTGTCCTGGCTGCTCATCTTCTGATCCAGCTCTCTGTTTGTGTCCTGGAAAAATAGTAGAAAATAGCCCAAGTGCTTGGAACATGCACCTACATGGGAAAGCTTGAAGGAGCTCTTGGCTCCTGGCTTCTGAGTGACTCAACTCTGGCCATTGAGGCCATTTGGGGAGTGAACCAGCAGATGGAAGACCTCTCTCTCTCTTTCTCTCTCTCTCTCACTGTCTCTCTCTCTCTCTCTCTTTCTCTCTCTGCCTACAACAAAGCCATCCAGTCCTGGACTTTTCTTTTTTTGGGAGGGCCTTTATTACTGATTCAATTTTTGTCTTGGTTATGGATCTGTTTCAGTTTTCTATGTCTTCATGGCTCAATTTAGGTAGGTTTGTTGTGTCCAGGAATCTATCCATTTTCTAGGTTTCCCAGTTTGTTGGCATACAGTTCTTCATAGTAATTTCTGATGATTCTTTATATTTTTGGGTGTCTGTTGTTACAATTCCTTTTGCATCTCTAATTTTAGTGATTTAGGTCTTCTCTCTCTTTTTTTTTTTTGGTTAGTTGGTCCAATGGTGTATCAATTTTATTTATTTTTTCAAAAATCCAGCATTTGCTTCTGATTACTTCTCTGTATCTTATGATCAGTTTTTGGAATTCCATTTCTTGATTTTCTTCCATCTCATCATCTTCACAATCTAGTACTGAAATGCTGTTCTTTTGGGGGTGTCATGTTGTCTTTCTTATTGTTTCTTAAATTGGTTTGTTTGTTGTTTGGTATTTGCAAATTAAACTCTGCTGGGTTGAATATTGTTTCCTTAAATATACCTAGAATCTCAGAATGTGATTTTATTCTGAAATAGAATCTTTGCATATGTAAGTAGCTAAAGTAAGACCTTTCAAGATCAGAATGGGCCCTAAATTTAATGTGTTTTTTCTTAATATTTTTTTATTTATTTGAGAGGCAGAGTTACAGAGAGGCAGAGGCAGAGAGAGAGAGAGAGAGAGAGAGAGGTCTTCTACCTGCTGGTTTGCTCCCCAGATGGCCACAATGGCCAGAATTATGCTGATCCAAAGCCAGGAGCCAGGAGCTTCTTCCAGGTCTCCCATGTGTGGGCAGGGGCCCAAGGACTTGAGTCATTTTCTACTGATTTTCCAGGCCACAGCAGAGAGCTGGATCAAAAGTGGAGCAGCCGGCACTTGAAGTGGAGCTCATAAGGAATACTGGCACTGCAGGTGGAAGCCCTACCTGCTACACCACAGTGCTGGCCCCCAATATGTATTGTTTTTATAAGCAGGTCATATAGGGACCAGTGCTGTGACACTGAAGTTTAATCTCCACCTGTGGCACCGGCATCCCATAAGGGCACCAGTTCTAGTCCTGGCTGCTCCTCTTCCAATCCTGCTCTTTGCTGATGGCCTGGGAAAGCAGTAGAAGATGGCCCAAGTCCTTGGGCCCCTGTACCCATGTGGGAGACTTGGAAGAAGCTCCTGACTCGTGACTTTGGATCAGCCCAGCTCCAGCTGTTGTCACCATTTGGGGAGTCAACCAGCAGATGGAAGATCTTTCTCTCTGTCTCTGCTTCTCACTGTCTGTAACTCTACCTGTCAAAAAAAATATTAAAAAAAGAAAGCCATATGAAGACACACAGAAAGGAGATGTCATGACAACAGGGGCAGAAGTTAGAGAGATACAGCTTCTAACCACTGAATGCCAATGATTGCAGGCAATTATCAAAAGCTAGGTAAAGGCAAGGAGGCATTCTTCTCCAGAGCCATTAGAAGGAACAAGGCCCTGCCGACACCCTGATATCAGACTTCCAGCCTCCAGAACAGAAAAAGAATATATATTTATTCCAAATTTTTATATGCCTATCCCATTTTAGTTGTTTTAAGTCACCTATTTTGTCATGATTTTATGGCAGCCTAGGAAACAATACACGTTCATATGCTTCCATCTTTTACTCTGAAACATCAGATTCCGCATTTATTCACTAGCAAGGCATTACTTTTTTTTTTATAGGCAGAGTGGACAGTGAGAGAGAGAGACAGAGAGAAAGGTCTTCCTTTTACCATTGGTTCACCCTCCAATGGCCACTGCAGCTGGCTCACTGTGGCCGGTGCACTGCGCTGATCCGAAGCCAGGAACCAGGTGCTTCTCCTGGTCTCCCATGCGGGTACAGGGCCCAAGCACTTGGGCCATCCTCCACTGCACTCCCAGGCCAAAGCAGAGAGCTGGACTGGAAGAGGGGCAACCGGGACAGAATCCAGCACCCTGACCGGGACTAGAACCTGGTGTGCCAGTGCTGCAGGTGGAGGATTAGCCTATTGAGCTGCTGCACTGGTTGGCATTAATCTTTCAGGCTGTCCTTCTCCAAGATAAATCTGCATTGCTTCAAACATTTTTGATGTAGCACAATTACTACAACCTGGTTGATTCTGTATCCTGCAACTCTATGGAATTCATTTTTGGATTTAATAGTTTTTTTTAATTTTCCTTTTTAAAGATATATCTATTTTAGACCAGCCACCACCTGCCATTCCGCTATATCACATGTGCACTGATTAGAATCCTGGCTCCTCTACTTCCTATCCAACTTCTTGCTAATGCACTGGAAAATTAGGGGAAGATGGTTCAGGTGCTTGGGCCTCTGCAACCTATGCTTCTGGCTCCCCAGCCATGCCACTGTAGACTTGTGGGCAGTGAACCAAGATCAAAGATCTCTCTATCTCCCTGTAACTCTGCCTTTCAAATAAATGAAAGAAATCTGGAAAAATATTTATTTGCTATGTTTGCTTGCTATAATATTTATTTACTTGAAAGGCAGTTACAGAGAGAGAGAGAGAGAGAGAGAGAGAGAGAGAGAGAGTTTTTCCATCTGCTGGTTCACTTCTGCAATAACCAGGGCTGAGACAGGCCAAAGCCAGGAGCCAGGAGCTTCTTTCCAGGTCTCCCATGTGGTTTCAGGGGCCCAGACACTTGGACCTTGGACCCAGGTGTATTACCTGAGAACTGGAATGGAAGTTGAGCAGATGGAACCCACACTGGTATCCATATGAGATGCTGTCATTACAGGAGGCCATTTAACCTCCTCTGCCACAGTGCGGGTCCCTATTTGTTTTAAAAGCTGGAGACTCTGAGATAGGCAGAGATAGATGGGGAAAGAGAGTGAGAATGCGAGTTTATTTATTAAATGGCTACTACAACAGCCAGATCTTTGGCAGGCTGAAGCCAGCAGCCAGAAAATACATCATTGTCTCTTACATTGGGTAACAGGCACATAAGGCTTGGACCATCCTCTGCTGCTTTCCCAGGCATATTAACAAGAAACTGGATCAGAAGCAAAGTAGCTGGGATTAGAGCTGGTGCTCTGATATGGAATGCTGGCAACAGAAACGATGGCTTGACATGCTGCACAATTCAGGACAATGAATAGCCTCTCATGGAATCATTAGGGTTTTCTAAATAGCTAAGTTCCAGTTTTATTTCTTTTTGTCACTAATTGTTCCCACTAGATGTTTCAGTCCTATACACAATTGAGGTGATGAGAGTAGACATCCTTGTATTTTTTTGTTGTTATAGGAAATGTTTTTCTTTTCTTTTTTATTAAACTTTTATTTAATGAATATAAATTTCCAAAGTACAGCTTATGGGTTACAATGGCTTCCCCCTCCCAAAACTTCCCTCCCACCCACAACCCTCCCCTTTCCCGTTCCCTCTCACCTTCCAATCACATCATGATTCATTTTCAATTCTCTTTATATACAGAAGATCAGTTTAGTATATATTAGGTAATGATTTCAACAGTTTTCCCCCATAGAGCAACACAAAGTGAAAAAAAATACTGTTGGAGTACTGGTTATAGCATTAAATAAGAGTGTACAGCACATTAAAGACAGAGATCCTACATAATATTTTTTTAAAAAAATTAATTAATTTTCTATGCCATTTCCAATTTAACACCAGGTTTTTTTTTTTTTCATTTCCAATTATCTTTATATACAGAAGATCGATTCGGTATATAATTAGTAAAGATCTCATCAGTTTGTACCCACGCAGAAACACAAAGTGTTTCTTCTCTTTTTTTAAGATTTATTTATTTCAAAGTTAGAGTTACACAGAGAGAGGAGAGGCAGAGAGAGATATAGGGGTCTTCCATCTGCTGGTTCACTCCCCAGATGGCTGCAACAGCTGGAGCTGTGCCATCAGAGGCCAGGAGCCAGGAGCTTCCTCAGGGCCTCCCACTTGGGTGCAGGGGCCCAAGGACTTGGGCCATCTTCTACTGCTTTCCCAGGCCACAGCAGAGAGCTGGATCAGAAGAGAAGCAGCTGGACTAGAACCAGCACCCATATGGGATGCCAACACTTCAGACCAGGGCTTTAATCCACTGCACCAAAGCGCTGGCCCTGGGAATGTTTATATTTTCAAGGAGTCAGGAGAGACAGAGAGAAATCTTCCATGCTCTGGTTCATTCCTGATGGCTGCAATGGCCAGCCTTGGGCCAGCCCAAAGTCAGAGGCTTCTTTTGGGACTCACATGGGTTACAGGGGCCCAAGCATTTGGAGAATCTTCTGCTGACTTTTCCTGGTCATTAAAAGGGAGCTTCATCAGAAGTGGAGCATCTGGGACACAAACCAATGCCGTATGAGAGGTTGGCATTAGATGGTGACTTTAGCCAGTATCCCACAATGTCTGCCTAAGAGGAAAAGTTTTCAAATTTTCACTGTTGACTGTGGTGTTAGCTGTGAGCTTGTCATTTATGGCCTTTATTTTATTGAGATACATTTCTTTTTAAAAAATATTTATTTAGTATTTGAAAGTCAGAGTTACAATGAGAGAGGAGAGGCAGAGATCTTCCATTCACTAGTTCAACTCCCCAAATGAATGCCCAACTGATGGCAGGGCTGGGCCAGGTCAAAGCCAGGAACCAGGAGCTTCAACTAGTCTCCAACATAGGTGTAAGCAGTTGGACCATCCACTGCTGCTTTCCCTGGCACAGTAGCAGAGACCTGGATCAAAAGTGGAGCAGCTGGGACTTTAATCAGTGACCATGTGGGATGCTGATGCTGTAGACAGTGGCCTAAACATCTGTACTGCAACACTGGCCCTGTCTCTCTCTCTCTCTTTTTTAGAGATTTATTTATTTGATAGTTAGAGTTACACAGAGAGAAGAGAAGGAGAGAGAGAGAGAGAGAGAGAGAGAGAGAGAGAGAGAGAGAGAGAGAGAGGTCTTCCATCCAATGGTTCACTCCCCAGATGGCCGCAACAGTTGGACTTTTGCTGATCCAAAGCCAGGAGCCAGGAGCTTCTTCCAGGTCCCCACTTGGGTGCAGGGGCCCAAGGAATTGGGCCATCTTCCACTGTTTTCCCAGGCCATCAACAGAGAGGGGGATTCGAAGAGGAGCAGCTGGTTCTAGAACTGGCACACATATGGCATGCTGGCACTTTAGGCCAGGGTGTTAATGTGCTGTACCACAGCATCAGCCCCTGGCCCTCTCTCTTGAAATTTTTATTTATTTATTTATTTATTTATTTATTTATTTATTTATTTATTTATTTATTTATACAGGCAGAGTGGATAGTGAGAGAGAGAGAGACAGAGAGAAAGGTCTTCCCTTTTGCTGTTGGTTCACCCTCCAATGGCCGCTGCGGCCAGCTCATTGCGCTGATCTGAAGCCAGGAGCCAGGTGCTTCTCCTGGTCTCCCATGCGGGTGCAGGGCCCAAGCACTTGGGCCATCCTCCACTGCCTTCCGGGCCATAGCAGAGAGCTGGCCTGGAAGAGGGGCAACCATGACAGAATCCGGCACCCCAACCGAGACTAGAACCCGGTGTGCCAGTGCCGCAAGGCGGAGGATTAGCCTGTTAAGCCACGGCGCTGGCTGAAATTTTTAAATAATGAATCTGGGTTTGTTTTGCCAGATGCTTTTTTTTTTTGACAGGCAGAGTGGACAGTGAGAGAGAGACAGAGAGAAAGGCCTTCCTTTTGCCGTTGGTTCACCCTCCAATGGCCGCCACGGTAGCGCGCTGCGGCCGGCGCACCGTGCGGTTCCGATGGCAGGAGCCAGGTGCTTCTCCTGGTCTCCCATAGGGTGCAGAGCCCAAATACTTGGGCCATCCTCCACTGCACTCCCTGGCCACAGCAGAGAGCTGGCCTGGAATGGGGGCAACCGGGACAGGATCGGTGCCCCGACAGGGACTAGAACCCAGTGTGCCAGTGCCAGAAGGCAGAGGATTGGCCTGTTGAGCCATGGCGCCGGCCCGCCAGATGCTTTTTTCTTTGCAGCTGTTATAGAATACAAAATTAAGAGAATTTATATAACCTAAGAACCAATTTTTTGAAAAACAAATTCTAGCAGAAAAAATAAATATATAGGAATGAATTTAATCTAGGACGATAATTACCTGAATGCTGAATATTTTATAATGTTGATAAAAGAAATTGAATACAATAGAAATAATTGACACATTACTCACATTCCTAAATTAGAATAGTATTAGAATATTCTGACTATCCAAAGCAATATACAGACTCAGTGCAATTGCAAAGTTTCAATGCTATTCTTTAACAAAACTTTTTAAAAGATTTATTTGAAAGAATTGCAGAGAGACAGAGACAGAGAATGAAGTGTTCCATCCACTGGTTCACTCCACAGATGGACATAAAGGCTGGGGCAGGGTGCTGACCCAAAACCAAGAAACAGGATTTCTTCCAGGTCTCCAAGGACTTGAGCCATCTTCCACTGCTATCCTAGACCATAGCAGAGAGCTGAGTCATAAGTGGAGTAGTCGGTACTTGAACTTGCACGCTTATGGGATGCTGGTACTGCAGGTGGTGGTTTTACCCACTAAACCACAGTGCCAACCAGCCCCTCTTTAACAAAATATTTTAAAGTCCCCAGAATTGTACAGAACTGTGAAGGATAATGAATAGTCAAGTCAATATTGAAGTAAAAGAAGAATACTGGAATGGTCACACTACTTAATATATTTTACAAAGCTATAGTAATCAAAATAGCATATCACTGGCATTAAAGCAGATGCATTAAGCAATGGGGCAGAATAGAGAACAAGTCATTAACCTACAGTCAATTGATTTTTAAGGTGTCTAGAACAGATGAAGAACAATGAGTAGTCTCTTTAATACAAGGTGTTTGGAAAAGTCAACCAATTTTTTTGCATTTGAAGAGAAATTATCCAGATAACATTGAGAGCCTAGAGTGCTTCATGAAATTTATGGGGTAATGTGAGGGTATTTTAAGGATGAAAAGAGAGGAGGCTGTAGTCATTTCCTTAATTTATTTATTTGCTTACTTATTAATTAACAGAGAGAGAGAGAGAGAGAGGGAGAGATCTTCCACCTGCTGTTTCACTTCCCCAGATGGTGGCATCAGCCAGAGCTTGATCATGCCAAATCCAGGAGCCAGGAGCTTCTTCATGGTCTCCTGCTTGGGTGGCTGGGGCACAAGTACTTAGGTCATCTTCCACTGTTTTTGTAAGGCCATTAGCAACGTGTTGGATTGGAAGTGCAGCAGCCAAGACTAAAACCAGTACTCATATGGGATGCTGGAGTCATAGTTGGCAATTTCACCTGTTACACCACAACAGCAGCTGCTGTAGGTGTTTCTTTAAGAAAAAAACTCCCTAGTTCTGGGTTTAGCTGTAGTGATCTTCTGCATAAATAGAAGGTTTACACAGCCAGCTTCTGCATAGCTTTATCTTGCAGGTGCATCACCATTCTACATCATTAATAAATGCAACATGCTATTTTTGTACCTCAAATGAAACCAGAGAAATTAGTGATTTTTCTGCCAGAAAACTTTCAGTTTAAAACCAGGAAGAGTCACTGATTAAGACTTTGTGTGCATGGGGCTTCCACTTTAGTGTAGAGGATAAAGCCACCGCCTGCCTTGGCAGCATCATATGGGCATTGGTTTGAGTCCCAGATGCTCCACTTCTGATCCATCTTTGATAATGCACCTGGGAAATGAGCAGAGGATGGTCCAAGTCCTGGGCTCCTGCAACCACTTGGGAGACCTGGAAGAAGCTCTTGGCTCTTGACTTCGGTGGGCCCATCTCTGGCTGTTGCAGCAATTTGGGGAGTGAACCAGCAGATGGAAGATCTCTCTGTCTCTCCCTCTCTCTCTTTGTAAGGCTATCTTTCAAATAAAAAATCAATATTTAGCAAAAATAAACAAGACTTAGAATGAGGCCAGACAATGCATTTTAAGACATGTTGAGTTCAGAAGCAATCCACACAGCAGACTCATAGGATGACAATCATTTTAAATAGCATATAGATGTAGCATTAGGTGTGAGAATATTAAGTATCATATCTAGTTCTTATCTCTTTTTCAAAATGGGAGGGCACTCTAGAGATTGTAGTTCTAGCAGAGTCTTTTTGTGCCAGTTACTATCCATCATTCATTAAAAATCTTTATAGCTTCTTTGCTTTATCTAATTTGCTTTAGAGTTCACACCAGTGACTCACTACATCTTGACTTTTGTTTCTTCCTTATGATCAAGATCTATTTCTGAAATCACAGCTGATCAATCATGTTCTATCTGTCTCTTGTTGCAAAGTTGTATTTGACCTGGTTTTTCATGCAGACCCATGTCAAGATAGAAACATTTGATGAGAAGATGTCAGTGTAAACATGTTTTTAGTCACATTTGATTAACAATGAAGATTTAGGAGTGGTCTTTAGGCTAACTTTATCTGTAGTCCATTGCAAAACTTAGATATATCTGTTCCGTATACAGAAGTCTTCATTGCCCTGAAGTATCTAGCCAGGATTATTTTGCTGGGAATTGTACTTCTGTAGAAGTATGGCATTCAATAGGCCCAAAGTTCAAAATAAAAGTATTTAACAAAACCAACAAGATGATAACAAATTGAGTTACATCTATGCATATAAGCTATGCAGAATTTATATGTTAAAACAATGAACAAGGTTACAAGCAAATAGCAGAATACCATAATTAACATCATATAAGTACACAGGAAATGTTTATTAACCTCAGTGAAAGTTTTCAGGCCCATGAACATGGGCTGGTATTGTGGCCCAGTGGTTCAGCTGCCATCTTTGATGCCTACATCCCATGTGAGTGCCAATTTGAGTCACTTCTGATTTGACTCCATACTAATGGACCTGGGAAAGCAGTAGAAGATGATATAAGTGCTTGGACCCCATCACCCATGGGGAAGACTCAGATGAAGTTCCTGATTCCTGGCTTCAGCCTTGCCCCATTCCATATATTGCAGCCATTTGTGGAGTATACCATGGATGGAAGACCTTTCTTTCTCTGTCTCTCCCTCTTTGTCTGTAATTCTGCCTTTCAAATAAATGAAAAACGAAATCTTTGAAATAAAACAAAAACAATGAACAGAGTTGTGATCTGAAAGAAGGAGTATTACAGTGTGCTAACTACTTACATGAAATATGTATAATGTCTTAACCAAAAATTCTGAAAGTTAAAAATTGAATCCAAGACAGGCTTATATTTTCTTTTTTAACTGCAATATCTGGTATTTTCAAGTTTTGGGGTTCACTAAGAAGGGACAACTCCATTCACTAATTGCAAGGCTAGGAGTTCATGATGCCAGATATCTGTGCATAATTTTTGTGTATGCTAATGTTTTCAAGGACATTGTGGTATGATGATAATAGATTCTTATTTTTTTAAATTTATTCATTTTTACTTGAAAGCCAGAATTACAAAGAGGCAGAGGTAAGAGGGAGAGAAAGATGTCTTCCATCTGCTTGTTCACTCTTCCAAATGGCCACAAAGGTCAGAGCTGGGCTGATCTGAAGCCAGGAGCTTCTTCTGGTTCTCCCACACTGGTGCAGGGGCCCAAAGGCTTGAGCCATCTTCCATTGCTTTCCCAGGCCATAGCAGATAGCCAGATCAGAAGTGGAGCAGTCGGGACCTGAATCATTGCCCATATGGGAGGCCAGCACTGCAGGTAGCGACTTTGCTTGCAATGCCACAGTGCTGGCTCTGATAATGGATTCTTACTGAGCTCATACAATAACATTGCCACAAGAAATCAAAAAAGTTTTGCATTTTAGAAGAATTAAGTAGGTGGAGAGGTAAAATTTTCCATCTATTTACAAAACTGTACTAAAGTATAGTAACCAATAGAAATTGTAGAAATCTTCCTGAATCTAGATGAAACACTGAAATGCAGAACCAAAAAAATTAAATAAAAGCATAGAAATCCAAAAATATGATTAATTCATTCTCATGTAACTAATTCTATATATTTGAAAGACAGTTACAGAGAGAGACAGAGACAGAGAGAGAGAGAGAGCACTTCCATTTGCTTGTTCACTCCCTAAGTGGCTGAAACAGTTGGAGCTGAGCTGATCTGAAGCTAGGATCCAGGAGCTTCTTCTGGGTCTCCCATGTAGATGTAGAGGCCCAAGGACCTGAGCCATCCTCTGTTGCTTTCTCAGGAACATTAATAGGAAGCTGGATCAACAGTGGAGCTCCCAGGACTCAAACTGGTACCCATATGGAATGCTGGAGCATCAAGCCAGGGCTTTAACCCACTGTGCCACAGCACTGGCCCCTCTACTAGCAGTTTAGTGGGATTTTTAGTTTTTTTCTTTCCCTCAGCATTCTGGAAATTAGTGTCTAAAGTAGCCTAAAATCTGTATTTAAGAATATTTTCTGTTAAACTGATTTCAAGTGTTTTTAGAAAATACAAAATTATGGATGGCACAAATCTTTGAATATACATGGTTAAAATGAAATTGATTAATCGACATGAGCCATTTACATTCATCCCATACAGCAACTAAAGCAACTAAAGAGGGGGCATAGCATGTTAAGCTGCCACCTATGATGCCAGCATCCCATATGGGTTATACTTCAAGTCCTGGTTGCTCCACTCTGATCCAGCTCCCTGCTAATGCACCTGGGAAAGCAGCAGAGGATGGCCAAGTGTTTGGGCTCCTGCACCCTTTTGGGAGATATGGGTGATCCTCTCAGACTGCCTGCCTTGCCCATGCAGGAGGTTGAAAGGGCATGGTGCACCATGCCTCCCAGGAGGGACCCCGCGGCCTCCCTCCTGGCAGGCAATGGGATCCCTGAGTGCATTTCCCCTAACCACCACCAATCAGGTAAACTCCTGGGTGTGGCCCAGGCCCACCTGGAAATCTACTCTTCAAGCTGAATGGAGAAGCATAGCAGTGCCAATGTCAGCTTCATCCTGTAGAATTAGTATTGCCCTGAATTATTCTCCCACTGCCAGCCCTTTAAAAAGTATACATGGTTGTAAGCCGGTGCCATGGCTCACTAGGCTAATCCTCCGCCTTGCAGCGCCAGCACACCAGGTTCTAGTCCCAGTCAGGGCACCGATTCTGTCCTGGTTGCCCCTCTTCCAGGCCAGCTCTCTGCTGTGGCCAGGGAGTACAGTGGAGGATGGCCCAAGTTCTTGGGCCCTGCACCCCATGGGAGACCAGGAGAAGCACCTGGCTCCTGCCATCGGATCAGCGCGGTGCGCCGGCCGCAGCGCACCAACCGCGGCAGCCATTGGAGGGTGAACCAACGGCAAAATGGAAGACCTTTCTCTCTGTCTCCCTCTACTGTCCAGTCTGCCTGTCAAAAATAAAAAAGAAAAAATAAAAAAATAAAAATAAAAAAAAGTATACATGGTTGTTAATAAAGCAGACATGATCACCGAAACCTGGCCCATCCTTGGCTATTGTGTCCCTTTGGGGTGTGAACCAACAGAAGATCTCTCTCCCTCTGTCTTTTCTTCTCTGGAATTCTGCCTATCAAATAAATAGATAAATATTTTTAAAAGGAAGGATAGAAACTGAATGATTTTACAAACCTATTGTCTTCCTTAGTCCTCTGGGTCTCCTTTTTATCAAGATAACCATCATGACTGATAACAATACAACAGAACTATCAGATTTTAAAACATAACTTTTAGGAAATTTATATATCAATGGTATATCTATATTAATATAATTTAAAATTGAGCATAATTTCATGACAGTACTTC
Source organism: Lepus europaeus (assembly GCF_033115175.1). Classification (NCBI taxonomy): domain Eukaryota; kingdom Metazoa; phylum Chordata; class Mammalia; order Lagomorpha; family Leporidae; genus Lepus; species Lepus europaeus. Next base: position 14,874,433 of record NW_026909276.1, on the reverse strand, counting down.
ACATACAATCTAAATCGCATAATCAGGTATTACCTCTACAAGATATGATATATCCTTTGAAATATCAAGGGTTCCTGTTGGAAATCTCAAAGTGAAAAAATTTAGAATCTTGATTCTGAGAAATCTGTTAAGGATACCAAAGGGGCTTAAAATATTTGGTCAAAATAAACTCCCTATTAATTTTGAAATAACATCCATCCACTTAGAGTGATCCAACCAGTTATAAACCAGATTTATTCTATCTGATGATTTTATAAATTTGTATAAATTATAAATCTGATGATTTTTATTTTATAAATTTGGTAAATCTTCATTAGGTGATCAGTCAGATATTCTGAAATAAGTATACATACAACTCTTTTTTTTTAAGATTTATTTATTTGAAAGAGTTACACAGAGAGAGAAGAAAAGGCAGAGAGAGAAGTCTTCCACCTGCTGGTTCACTCCCCAATTGGCCACAATGACCAGAGCTGTGCTGATCTGAATCCAGGAGCCAAAACTTCCTCCCACTTGGATGCAGAGGCCTAAAAACTTGGGCCATCTTCCATTGCTTTCCAAGGCCATTAGCAGGGAGCTGGATCAGAAGTGGAACAGTTGTGACTCAAATCAGCAGCATATGGGATGCTGAGTCACAGATGGCAGTTGTACTTCATACACCACAACACCATCCCTGTAGGCATTTCTTTAAATAAAGTTCCTAGTCTTGGGTTTAGCTGTAGAGATCCTCTGCATTTTTTTCAGCTGGTACTAAACAATTCAGCTTTTATTAATTTATATCTTGCATCTTAAAAAGGAAACACACAAAAAAAAGATGAGTTAGCAGAGCCAGGAGAGCTCCCTGCACAAATGCAGACAGAGGCAGACAGGATTCAGGAAGCTGGATGAGCACAAGGAGGCAGCACCCTCCGGGAGTGGGCCTGGACCCAGGGGTGCCTCAAGATCTGGGCCAGGGGCAGCCACTCTGATGGCTGGTATCTCAGAAGCCTGGATATCAAGTCTAGGGCTCCCAAAGACATTGTTACAGGAAACTTCACATCCACCTTAAGGATGTGTCTTGTATGTCTCAGTGTGAGAGATGCTCTTGAAGGTGGATTTCCCACCAGCAGCTCATAGCAGAGCACCCCAAAGTGTTGCACTGCCAGTTTCTGCACAGATTTTTTTTAAAGATTTATTTATTTATGTGAAAGGCAGAGTTATAGAGAGGCAGAAGCAGCGAGAGGTCTTCCATCTGCTGGTTCATGCCCCAGATGTCTACAATGGCCAAAGCTGAGCTGATTCAAAGCCAAGAGCCTTGGAGCTTCTTCCAGGTCTCCCACACAGGTGCAGGCGCCCATGTACATGGGCCATCTTCCTCTGTTCTCCCAGGCCATAGCAGAAACCTGGATTGGAAGTGGAGCAGCTGAAACTCAAACCAGTGCTCATATGGGATGCTGACACTGCAGGTGGCAGCTTTACCCACTATGCCACAGTGCCAGCCCCTCTGCACAGCTTTATCCTGCAGTTGCATCACCATTCTATATCAATGAAACTAATAACACACTACTATTTCTATACCTATAATGAAAGCCAGAGACATTAATAATCTTTCTGCCAGAAAACGTCCAGTCCAAACCAGGAGTAGAGTTATGAATTCAGGCTTAGTGTGGATGGGACTGGCACTATTGTGTGGAGGATAAAGCCACCACCTGCTTCACTAGCCTGTGTCCTAGATGGGCACAGGTTCAAGTTTCAGCTGCTCTACATCTGATCCATCTCCACGCTGAGATACCTGAAAAAACAGCAGAGGTTGGCCTAAGTGCTTGGGCCCCTGCACCCACTTGGAAGACTTGGAAGAAACTCCAGGCTCCTGACTTCAGATCAGCCAAGCTCTGGCTGTTGCAGTCATTTGGGGAATAAACCAGCAGGTGGAAGATATTTCTGCCTCTCTCTCTCTCTCTCTCCCTCTGTAACTCTGTTTTGCATGTAAATGAATAAATCTTTATATTAAAAAAAACCTTAGAATTGGTCTAGACATAGCATTTTAAGACATGTTGAAAACACTTTGCCAGTGTTTAATGTGCAAAATCACACTCTCCAGTCTTATCTGTAGAACAAAGATGAATAGCTAGTTTTCATATGAATGGAACAGAGATATGGACTAGCTACAAAGAAAGTTTGGGTAACACAGATTTCTGTATACCTTTCCCATCTTTCTTGAACCCAGGGAAGGTGCAAAATATGTCTTTAATCAATATTCAGACCATCAACATCCCTCTTTCCTAACTCAAGTCAGTGAGAATTGTGACTCTTACTTTCTCCTAGACATAGGCATGGGTGAGGGCTTTGAGTTTAGCATTCTGTGCTAAGATACCTTGTAGCAATGCTACTCCTTCCAAAGTTTCCTGGGGAGTTACTGCTGCATAGTCAGCATGTGATTCTTGTCTGTGAAACTGTTTCCACCCATGATTGTTTCTGGTTTGTAGTTTCTAAAGCAAAGGACGTTTCTTCCAAGGGCCATTTGTATATCTATACCATTATTCACAGGCCATACCAAATTATCAATGTAAGATTTAGCCCAGGGGCCAGCACTGTGGTGTAGTGGGTAAAGCCACTGTCTGAAGTGCTAACATCCCATATGGTCACTGGTTCAAGTCTTGGCTGCTACACTTCTGACTCAGCTCTCTGCTATGACCTGGGAAAGCAGTAAAAGATGATCCAAATCCCTGGGCCCCTGCACCTGCTCAGGAGACCCAAAAGAAGCTCCTGGCTTCTGACATTGGATTGGCCCAGCTCCTACCATTGTGGCCATGTGGGGAGTAAAACAGTGGATGGAAGACCTCTCTCTCTCTCTCTCTCTCTCTCTCTCTCTCTCTCTCTCTCTCTCTCTCTCTCTCTCCCTCTTTCTCCGTCTCTCTCTCTCTCCCTCCTTCTGCCTTTCAAATAAATAAATAAATCTTTAAAAAAAGATTTAGCCTACTATAGGTTTATTGAATTTCAAATCCCATTTGCAGTTGCCTTAGCACTGTCAGACCAAGTGATTTCATGGGCTTTTTATGGCCTACACTATGGATGTTCCCTACTCCTGCTAAAGGGACATTTGTTGGACCCAGCCTGCTAGTACACACTTGTTGAATGTCATGATTATTCACATATATGTGTCCCAGAGAGGTCTCATGGCAAGATGAGTGGATCATCTTCTACTGCTTTCCCAGGCAATAGCAGAGAGATGGATCAGAACTGGAGCAGCTGGGACTCAAACCTGTGCCCATATGGGATGCTGGCACTGCAGGCAGTGGCTTCACCTGCTATGCCACAGTGCCAGCCCACTTTTATATAATTTCTATGACATTTATATCAATAACATATCCATGTTAGTATAACAACATTTAGCATGATTTTGTACAACAGAACTTTATATAAAATCCAAAGAGACAAAGTAGCTATTACCTCTATAAGATGAGATGCATATCCTTTGACATATCCAAAGGTCCAGCTAGAAATATCAAGGTCAAAATGCTTAGAACCTTGATCCTGAGAAATCCTACCAAGAATGCAAAAAGGGCTTCACATGTTTGGTCAAAACTTCTCTTGTCGTGAGCTGTATGGAATCCTCTCTGGATTTGGGGGACCAAAAATTGGGAATTTCTTACACCCAGGGGGCTGAAGCTCATGGCTCTAAGGCAATCACCATGCTGAGAAATTACTATATTGACTCCTCAGGTACTAGTCTCTACTGTGGACAACATATTGATTGTCAGAGTGCTTTGCTTGCACACTAGAGTTTCTCACCTGATTTCACTCAGTTATAAAAGCGGTAGGAAATCATAGGAGTAGCCATTAGGAGCTTAGGTCTCCAGACATCACCAGTCACTGGGTTCCACATTCCCCTTCCTTCCCACAACTAAGTTCAGCTAAGTCAAAGAAAAAGGGTAGCTCTTTGTATTTCCTTTCTGAAAACATCAATGCCAAATACATTTAAGTGAAGTCTTTAAAAATTTCAAGTTGGATGGGCCGGCGCCGTGGCTCACTTGATTAATCCACTGTCTGTGGTGGTGGCATCCCCTATGGGCACCAGGTTCTAGCCCCAGCTGCTCCCCTTTCAGTCCAGCTCTGCTGTGGCCCGGGAGGGCAGTAGAGGATGGCCCAAGTGCTTGGGCCCCTGAACCCACATGGGAGACCAGGAAGAAGCACCTGGCTCCTGGCTTCAGAATGGTGCAGCTCCAGCCATTGTGGCCATTTGGGGAGTGAACCAACAGAAGGAAGACCTTTCTCTCTGTCTCTCTCACTGTCTATAACTCTACCTGTCAAATAAAAAAGAAAAGAAAAGAAATTTCAAGTTGGAGAGAACATTTAGCCAAGGTCTATGATCTAGATAGCTGATTATTTTTAGCATCTTTGAGTAAGAATTGTTAATGAGCTTTTAATCTTAGATCACCAAAGTGTTCCAAGTTTCAGTGAAGCACCACAGAATTCAAAGGAAATTTCATCAATCTCTTCCTAGCAGTTTATTTCCTGACAGCCACCTTCCAATAAAAGCAGCCAAAAGAACTTCTAAGATCACAGACACACATTAATGGAGCCACATTCTAAGTCCATATTTATAAATTAGCTTTTAAATGGTCGGGGATTGCAGTAGTAATCTTAAATCTCCATGCAAAACAAGACAAGCTGTGTGCCAAGAAAGAGGAGACAGAGCATGGAGCCACAGGCAGTCCATGTTTATTCAGAAGGTTGATTCACTCCAAGGTGAATGCATGGCAGAGAGTTCCCAGCAAACACAGCAAAGAGAGAACCCCCTGTCTTACAGGCTAGTGCTTTATATAGCACAAAGTGGTAAGAAGGAGCTTGGAGGTCAGAGCGAAAGCAGGGCTGCTGAGATAGAGCAGTGCTTGGGCTAGATTTAAAGGTCCTTTGAGGTCACAGTGTGAGCTGGGAAGGGTTTGGGCTGAGGCTGGACTCTGAGGCTGAGTGCTGAGATAGAGGGAGACAGCTTGGAAGGAGTGGGGGAGATCTCAGGCTGATAGCAGAGTTTTCACATAGTGTTGTGCCCAAAAGTTGAGGCAGGGCAAGGCTGGTCAATGCGGGTTGGTGGGGGGAGAGGCTGTATTAGCAAGTCAGAGAAACAGGGGAATGCTTGTTGTGTAGGTAGGAGATCAACATGGACATAAGGGTTTTTGTCCTTTCTCCATCACTGTGTATGACAAAGTCAGAATAAAGCAGATTTTGGTGGGAAATTTCTGATATACATTCTATAATAAAAATTTAGCCAATCACAATCTTTTGCAGTTTGGATAGATTTCTGTGGGTGATCCCATGGGACTGCCTGCCCTGCCCATGTGGGAGGTTGAGAGGGCATGGTGCGCTATCCCAGGAGGGACCCCACAGCCTGGCTGCTGGCAGGTGGCAGGAGCTCCAGACCCATTTCCTCCATCCCCTCTTCCTGTTGAAAGCCTTGTGGCTATACTTTTGTGATTCATAAACAGAGAGCTGATAAGCAACTCCCAGATGTGGGCTGGTTGCACAAAGGAGCCCAGGGGCCTATGTGTCCTACGTGACCTATAAGTCAATTAGTTAGATGCCTTTTGGCATGTTGCCCCTTCTGCTCTATAGACTTGCTGTTGCCACCCAAGGTTTTTGCTACCCCTCTTACCCTATAAATTCTGAGCCTGATTGCTAATAAACAGACAGGCTCATCAGGCCTGTCTCCAGGGTTTCTTGTGGAGAGATGCTGTTGCTCTTCCATCCCGACAGCTGAGGGTCTCACACAAAGAGACCACAGATGTCAATCTTTCGATAATAGGATTCATGTTTTGCTGCCTTTCAGCTGGGACCTGAGGAAATATCTAGCAAGGGTAGATGCCATAGGAGTTGTCAGAGACCTAATAGAGAAAATGATGTGCACCACCAAAGGGAAAATCCAGCTCTAATGACAGAACTCCAAATCCCCAATATGGAGTCACACATTTAGCATCTTTCAAGTCAGCAAGGAGTACTTACATTTTGCAAGAACTCTCAGTCAAGTCTCAAGCTATGTGCATGCCTATATTTGTTTTAAGCAAATATCATTTGTTGGGCCATTTGTAGGAAAGACAAGCAGAATATTAGCCACATTAGGCCCTTTATTCACAAGTTCCAACATCATTACTACCACCAATTCAGAATCAGGCATGTGAGTGAACACATGGGACAGCACCCAACATTGCACATTTGGTGGTCATTATGACCCACAACCTGCATACATTAACCAGAATCTCATCTGGTGGTCTCTCAGCATCACCCACCCAGGTTGTTGCATTCAACTCAGGCTCATCTAAGTTCAGAGGAGCATAAGGGGAAGGACATGTAGTCAGGAGGCCACACTGCCTTGCAGGGCTACCCCTGCCACATCACCTTCTGAAAATATTGCTGCTATGGCAACTTTCCAACCTTGAGGCCAGTGCTTCATACTTCCTCTGACTGTAGGTCTACACACATGCCTTGGCCTCATCAGGTACTCCGGGAGCAGACTCGCTCCATGCATACTGCAGCGCTGGCCAGGCAGAGGCAGGATTAGCTCAAACCACTGCCACCAGTCATCCCTGATGTGTCAATAGCGGCAGCCAGTACCACGAGGCCACAGCTCACAGCACATCTGTGACCATCCTTCTCTGTGGGCAGATGTGTGATGTGGCAAGCCTCTGAGTCTTCTGCTGGGTCCTTTGACCAATGGGCTCTAGAGGGGCAGGGCTTTTCCTCCCCAAATGTTTTCTACACAGTCAAGACAGTGCCTGCCCAACTCTGGTCTTAGGGGATTTGTCATTGTTAGAGCATGTACTCAGGAGGTGGGTGGCTGGGCACTTCTGAAGTTTGAACAGGATTTTTTTTTTAATTTAAAAAATTTTTTTTTTCTGCTTTGTAAGGAGGACTCTATGGTTGAGCATGATCAAAGTCCTCTGCCTCAGTTTTCTCCCCTTCATGTACACCCATAAGGTGAGAATAGATTCATGAGTCTTCCATTTACATGATACCTCAAGATTCTGTTCATTCAGCCATTCACATTCACATGTGCCCTGTGATGTGAGTCTATGGGAGGTCTGGTGGCTTGAGAGGTTTATGCTAAGAAGACAAGGCCAGAAAAGAGCCTTCCTATGAAAGAGGGAATCTCAGGGTTAAAAAGAAGATTCTGGCTTCAAATGTGGGGAGCTCCCACAGTCCCCTCAGCCAAAACCAGAGATGATTTTCTCTTTCTTGGTTATGCCTCTCTGCAGACATGGGCACTAGGATAAAGTTGGGAGATCCCAGCCTAGTCCAGGTTAATGATTGGTTTGACAGCCTGCCAGTCAAGATCCATGTGCTGATCCCAGCTTTAGTTACCAAGCTTCTACCTACCATCTGCCTATTTTCATTTCATACAATGTTGTCATTTCTGGGCTCTGCTACCTCTGAGATCTGACTCTTTTTTTAAAAAAAAAGATTTATTTATTTATTTGAAAGTCAGTTACACAGAGATAGAAGGAGAGGCAGAGAGAGAAGAGGTCTTCCATACACTGGTTCACTTTACAGTTGGTGGCTGCAATAGCCAGAGCTGCACTGCTTAGAACCCAGGAGCCAGGAGATTCCTCCAGGTCTTCCCATGAGGGTGCAGGGGCCCAAGGGCTTGTGCCATCTGCTTTCCCAGTCCACAGCAGAGAGCTGGATCAGAAGTGGAGCAGCTGGGAATTGAACCAGTGCCCATATGGGATTCTGGCACTGTTGGGAGTGGCTTTACCCTCTACACCACAATGCCAGCCCTGAGATCTGACCTTAACCTGGTGGTTCCTGCCTGATGGGCATGGCATCCACAAATGATGCAGGTGATTGTATTGTGCACCTACAACTTTTGTCACATTGTTTTTAATTATCTATGTCCTTGTCATCCATCCACCAGGACTGAAATTGTCTTTATGGTAATCATGATATTTACATTATTTGTGTTGCACCAATTATACCCAGAGGAGTACCAGGCATAATACAGACAAGTCACCCCATCTCCATTCATCCTTGGCTCCTCATTCCCACAGTGCTAGGGGCTCTTGCTCTTCTCCTCCTCCTCCACCCCTCCCTCTGCACAGCTACCACCACCATGAGACCCTCACACACCATGCTCCTATACTCCCTCTGACCCCATATGCTCTCCAATTCCAGTGGATCCAAACAGGATGACATATAAAGTGTGGAGGTTTAGTTGTACTCATGAAGCAAAGCTACAGTGCTCCACTATCACTAAGTGAATTGTGGATGTTGGACTTGAAAGCTCTGATTGTTGTGCTCAGTTCTATGGTCCTAGAACAAGTGAGAGCATGGCAGAAATTAAGGAGATGCCTGCCTGCATATCACATTCAGTTAGGAGCCACAGAGCTCTGCAGCATTGTTGTTGGAGCCCTTTCCATTTATTCACTGCTCAAACCTATTGCTTTCTTTTCTGCCTTGTGTCCATCCACTCATATCAGAGTAGCCAGGACAGAGTGAGTTTTTATGAGTCAGGATGGTGAGCCAGTGGCTAGACACCTTACTTGGACTTTATAATGTGCATTTTGGCTATTCCAGGAAATTGTTTTTTTAAAGATTTATTTATTGATTTGAAATAGTTACACAGAGAGAGAAGGAGAGGAAGAAAGAGAGGGAAAGGTCCTCCATCCGTTGGTTCATTCCCAATTGGCTGCAGTGGCCAGAGCTGTGTCAATCTGAAGCCAGGAGTCAGGAGCCTCTTGCAGGTCTCCCACATGGGTTCAGGGGCCCAAGGCCTTGGGCCATCTTCTACTGCTTTCCCAGGCCATAGCAGAGAGCTGGATCAGAAGTGGAGCAGCCAGGACTTGAACTGATGCCCATATGGGATGCTGGCACTGCAGGTGGCAGCTTTACCCACTATGTCATAGTGCCGGCCCCTTTCTAGGGATTTTTTTTTTTTTTACTTCTTTCCTGCTTAATTGTGCTTTAGTTACCTAAGGTTGGTGAATATATAAATTGTGAATTAGCAAGGTATTCCAAATTTAGCTTTGAATTATATGATTTTGTGGGTTTTTTAACTTAACTTTTTTATAAATATTGGCCATTACTACTCTTTTTTAAAAATATTCATTCATTCATTCATTCATTCATTTATTTATTTGAAAATCAGAGTTACACAGAGAGAGGGGAGGCAGAGAGAGAGAGAGAGAGAGAGAGCGAGCTCTTCTATCTGATGGTTCACTCTCCAATTGGCCACAATGGCCAGAGGTGTGCTGATTCGAAGCCAGCAGCCAGGAGCTTCCTCCAGGTCTCCCATGTGTGTGCAGGGGACCAAGTATCCTCTACTGCTTTCCCAGGCCATAGCAGAGAGCTGGATTGAAAGTGGTGCAGCCGGATTTTGAACAGGAGCCCATATGGGATGCCGGCACTTCAGGCCTGGGTGTTAACTTGCTGTGCCACAGTGCCAGCCCCTGAATTTTACTTTTTTATTTAGATCTTTCTTATAGACACGGATTATGTCTTCTAGTTTCTAAGTAACTGCATCATAATGAGGACCATTGTAGATTGTAGCAGTCAAAAATATTTGGCTTGATGATCAACATAAGGCTTATAGATAGTAGCTACCCATGAGAAAGTTTATAAGTCAGTTGGAGGTTGCCTTTTATTACTGATGAACATGAATGTACTGAGAACTCCTTGTCCATTAGATAATAAAATCCAAATGAAGATTTACAAATGAGTTCCCTCCTGCCTTCTTCTATCATTGAAATTCTGTTGTTCCTGCCTTTTGGATCTCCCTGTAATCTGTTGCCTCTTCTTCATTCCTACTACCACCATACCTTGGTTCAGATCCTACTAAATTACCATTGATATACTTTTTAATTGAACTCTCTGCTTTTTGTTTTTCTTACCTTTGTGTCAAAAGCCTCTTAGTTCATCCCAACCTTTTCTGATTGCTCAGGATCTCTTATTCCAATATCTAGGAAAATCATGTGGCTGGTAGTTCTTTCAACACACCACACAAAAGAATGCTCAGTAAATGCTTACTAAATAGTGAATGGAAAGCCTTACAAAGCTAGGGTGAACATTTAACCTGCTTGGCCCCGGATGGTTTCTGTTTATACATTTCAGCCCTGTGTCATCATTAACATGTCTTTTTTATTATCAAAGTTGTCTCTGAGCAACAAATTATACATTCATCTAATTGTGTCTGTTATCAAATAGATATCTATTGCATTGTCTCTTCAACTAGGTAGTTATTGGGATCAGAAATTGTATTTGTTTAATTTTTATAGCCTCATTTATTCATTCAACTAAAAGAATGACTCTATCAAGATGCTGAGTTTTAATGTCAAAGCAAACATGTTTCTTGCCCTCATGAACTTTCAATCTGGCAAGAAAAAGCAGTCTACACAAAGCATATTGCCTGACATAATAAACATTAGTGTGAAATGAATGGATATATTTAAGCATTCCTAATCCAGCAATTCTAATCCCATGAATTATAAGCAACAGAAATAATCACAAACAGAACTCCATGTCATCCTGCTTCCATTTACATTTCTACTTAAAATCTTAAAAATCAAGCACCACACATATACCTAAGAATGCATAATGTTTATATGCTATATTGATATTAAACATGAGAAAAATAACCATACAGCAATAGCAACTTTGAACCTCCTTTCTTTTTTAGATAAGTTATAATCCTATGTGTTTCTCTACAGTGAAGATTAGGATTGTAGATACTCTTCCTCTTCCTCACTTTTTATTTTAGAGATGAGAAATCTGGGGTTTTAGAAACTGAGTCGCAAGATAAAAGAAATATTTCTTTTTTTATAGAAGATTTTTTTTTATTTGAAAGACAGAGTTACAGACAGGCAGAGGCAGAGAGAGAGAGAAGTCTTCCATCCACTTGTTCACTCCCCAAATGGCTGCAATAGCCATAGTTAAGCTGATCCAAAGCCAGGAGCCAGGAAATTCTGGGTCTCTGATGTGGATGCAGGGTCCCAGGCATTTGGGCCATCTTCTACTGTTTTCCCAGGCTAGAGCAGAAAGCTGGATTGGACGTGGAGCAGCAGAGACTTGAACCAGCTCCCATATAGAATGTCGGTGCTGAAGGAGGCAGCTTAGCCCACTATGCCACCGTGCTGGTCCCAAAAGATTTCTTAAACCAATATTTCACTTTGGTTGGCCTTTAACCTAGACTTTTTTTTTTTTTTTACCATACTTCCATGGGCAAATTCAATTCTAATCTCTTCCCACCTCAGCTTTCTCTTTGTAAATTGAGAATGCTGTCTCCAGAATTAAATGAGGTATAATTGATACAAAGTAAGGCATTTACTCCGTTAATCTGGCCCCTAGAAGATACTTGGAAATGTTAGTCCTGTATCCAGTTCTCTTTTTTTTTTTTCTTTGTTTTTTGTACTTGGTGAATTAGAGGGTGGTGTAAAATGCTTTGAAAAGAACCACAAATAAAAGACACAAATAAAAATTGTATTCTCAAATCTAGATGTTAAACTATGCTGTGTACACCTGTGCTAAGAGTTACATTGAAATCCTTGTCATTCATTACTTGAGAGAAGCTGTCCAGGAATAAAGCAGCCGGTAGGATTTTTCTGAGGGAAACAGCGTGTGTGAGGGAACTGGGATTTGGGACTCAGCAGCAGTGGCTGTCACTTCTTAAGATTTTGTTCAAGAAAGGAAGAACAGCAGCTGACCTTTGAGGTCTGGGGTGGGAAGGAAGGGAAGGAGGGATGTAAACAAAAGTAAATACCCTCTGGTTCCCAGCCTGTCTCCGCTCACCCCACACTGCAGCCCTAGGAGAGGGCCAGTAAGTCTATCCAGGAATGCCCTGGCCTGGACTCCATTTCCCAGAGTCACCCGGTGCTCTACCGTTTTCCTCTCTGAACGCCTGTGCGTGTGCATGCGGAAGAACGTGCGCATGCGCGTGCCTTTCCAAGTGGCTCGGCGTTGGGAACAGAAGTTCAAGAGGCCGCGCTGCTCCTTCTCCTGCATTCACTGGGGAGTCTTGCTCTGCAAGTGCAGTTGCAGGCGGTTCGGGAGCGCAGCCCCAGACCTGCCGCCCGCCGCTTCTGTGCCTCTGCATCTGCCACCGTGGGTCCCAAGTTCCAGTGACTTCTGTCCCCCCCTCTCCGCTCTGCTCCCCGTGTGTCCTGAAGAAAGGGGACCTGCTCCCGAGATTTTCCACGGCAAGTATGGGGGCCAGGAGGGGGCATCTATGCGTGTGTGGGAGAGCGGTGGGTGCGATGGCGGGTGGCGGCTCCCAGACCTCGATCACTTGCTTCTCAGTGATACTGGGAGCTTCTCCGGCAGAGTCAAGGCTAGGGCCCAGGTGTTGTGTATCCCACAGCCACTTCCCAGTCTCCCAATTCTCGGCCGGTCCCACAGGCTGCCTCGCTCAAATTCTCCTTAAAGTACACTGGACGAGGAACGGCACAAGCAGGGCAGTTGAGAGCACGCAAAGGAAGGATTCCCATTTAAATAAGCCCAGTTCTCACTTTGGGTGGGTCAGAGAATGCCTTGTGGCTGGGCCTTAGGCTATATCCCCTGGTAGTTCCAGCTGGGTGGGGCTTGGTGGCCCTCAGGCTCCGGAGAGGTGGAGATGGAAGATCAGAGTAGGATCTGGCTCTCATGGACCCCATGCTGGATCCCGTGGACACACTTGACAGCTGGGGCTCTGGGTGTTTGGCTGACTTTCCCAGCAGCACGTGAAGCTTGTGCAGTAGCTTTGTGGATTGATCTCTCTTCCGTGTATAATTAACACTCTTTTTCAATCTGGAGCTTGAGGCTGATTTATTTTCCTGCTTTTCGATTTCTGTCTTCAACCATTCTTCTCATGTTATTAGGGATGTCAACTTTTATTACCTGCTGCCAATCCCTTTGCAAAGTGAGAAGTGAACTGAAATTAATGCAAGTCTACCGTGTGAGTTAATAATGAGCTACTTCAATCTGGATTTTCATAGTGGAGAGCTACAAAAACATAAATACAGAAAAGTATCAATTTTTCTTGTCTAGTTCTTTACAGTCACTCAATGCTCCACCAAGCTGATTATCTTACAGTCTATATGGTTTTAATTAAGAGGGCCAGTTGCTTTTTTTTTTTTTTTTAATTTGACAGGCAGAATTAGACAGAAAGGAAGGTCTTCCTTCCATTGGTTAACCCCCCAAATGTCCACTATGGTTGGCACACTGTGCTGATCCGAAGCCAGGAGCCAGGTGCTTCCTCCTGGTCTCCCACGTGGGTGCAGGGGCCCAAGCACTTGGGCCACAGCAGAGAGCTGGACTGGAAGAGGAGCAACTGGGACAGAACCGGTGCACATATGGGATGCCAGCGCTGCAGGCAGAGGATTAACCAAGCGAGACACAGTGCCGGCCGGTTACTTTAAAAAAAATATATATATATATATATATATTTATTTATTTATTTATTTAAAAGGCAGAGTTACAGAGAGGCAAAGATAGAGAGAAAGAGAGAGATCTCCCATCTGCTGGTTCACTCCCCAGATGGTCACAATGGCCAGAACTACATGGATCTGAAGCCAGAAGCCAGGACCTTCTTCCAGGTCTCCCTCACAGGTACAGGGGACCAAGCATTTGGGCCATCTTCCACTGCTTTCCCAGGCCATAGCAGAGAGCTGGATCAGAAGTGGAGCAGCCAGATCTTGAACCGGCACCCATATGGTTTTACCCGCTCAGACACAACACCAGCTTCAAGTTACTTTTCTTATTCTGGGTTCTGTGTTTAACCTCATGACACTTTCAACATGGGAGGATATTAGTGGTAGATTTTCAAAATGACTGGTCTGTGGAAGCCTTTGGTCAAGGTGTTAATGTGAAGAGGGGTAAGGAAGAAAAGGGAAAATGTGCCCCTCTCCCCCCACAGAGATGCCCACACAGTACGGTAAAAGATGTGGCTTTGGGCTGGCATTGTGGCTCAGTATGTTAATCCTCTGCCTGTGGTGCCAGCATCCCATATGGGCACCTGTTTGAGTCCCAGCTGCTACTCTGATACAGCTCTCTGCTATGGCCTGGGAACACAGTAGAAGATGGCCTAAGTGCCTGGGCCTCTGCACCCATGTTGGAGACCCAGAAGAAGCTCCTGGCTCCTGGCTTTTTATCAATGCAGTTCTTCTGGCCATTTTGGCCAACTAGGGAGTGAACCAGCAGAAGGAAGACCTTTCTCTTTGTCTATCCATCTCACTATCTGTAATTCTACCTCTCAAATAAATAAATAAAACATCTTTTAAAAAAAGAGCAATGTGGCCCTGAAAACTATTGCTACAGACTAACTTTCAGTATAATGACGTTTTCACTTGATTAACTGAGTGATTCATAGATTCTGTTAGAGTCCTGTTGTCACCAGATTACTAATCTGTGATACTCATTTAGCATAGTAAGGTTACCTGGGAAGTAAAAATAGAAAGGGAATCCTGGATAGAGTTTGCTAGGGTAACAGCATTCTTCCTCTCAAACCCAGTGTGTTTTTGACCTTTTTTCCCATGTACTCCCTATCTCAGTGCTTGTAAGTGGGCAAGCAGTTATATTTCTGCTGAAAACAGTTGCTTCACACCCAGGAAACAACTGTAAGACACTCTATCAGCAACTATGTTGTGTGTACATTAATATGAACTTGAAAACATCCAAGAACAGGATTCCTAAACTACTCAGGCTAACTCACTGTTCTTGGCACATCATTCCCTGCTCTGCTATAAGTTTCTGGCAAGTTCTTTAAAATTTTTAGGAGAGACATGTTTCATATGAGAGACATAATCTGATAATGTAGCAGTGATGTATTTAAGAAAAGGTGCCATGTGAGGAAGCAGTCTGATGTGTCCTTTCATCTTCCCATTAATAACTCATTGATGTCTAGCACAGGGTGGCAGAAGCAATCCTCCTTCTGAATTGCATCAAGCCAGGAGGATTCATCTACAGTTCATCTGAGCTTTCTTTGTATGAGGGAATAACCAAAATACAACATTGTATAGGTTTTTTTTTTTATTATTCATTTTATTTACTTGAACAGCAGATTTACAGAGAGATGGAGAGACAGAGAGAGGTCTTCCATCCGTTGGTTCACTCCTCAAATGGCCACAATGACTTGGGCTGGGCCAGGCTAAAATGAGAAGCTAGGAGCTTCTTCTGGTTCTCACACTTGATTTCAGGGGCCCAAACACTTGGACCATCATCCTTTGCTTTCCCAGGTGAATTAGGGAGCTATATTGGAAATGAAGCAGCCAGGTCTTGAACCAGTGCCCATGTGGGGTGCTGGCACTGCCAGGGTCTGCTTAACCTACTACACCAGTCCCATGTGCATTTTTCAAAGGGGGGGGAGGGGTTAAATTTTGTCTAATATGACTCTCAAAGATTATAATTTCTGGGCCGGCACCATGGCTCAACAGGCTAATCCTCTGCCTTGCAGTGCAAGCACACCGGGTTCTAGTCCTGGTCGGGGCACTGGATTCTGTCCTGGTTGCCCCTCTTCCAGGCCAGCTCTCTGCTGTGGCCAGGGAGTGCAGTGGAGGATGGCCCAAGTGCTTGGGCTCTGCACCGCATGGGAGACCAGGAGAAGCACCTGGCTCCTGCCTTTGGATCAGCGCAGCGCACCGGCCGCGGCGGCCATTGGAGGGTGAACCAATGGCAAAAGGAAGACGGTTCTCTCTGTCTCTCTCTCCCACTGTCCACTCTGACTGTCAAAAAAAAAATTATAATTTGTAGTAGATGATGATTTTGGTTATATTTTGAGTTTCATTACATTTCTATATTTTTTAAGTTAATGAGTACTAGTAGTTACCTTATTTTTTTAAAAGATTTATTTATTTTACTTGAAAGTCAGAGTTGAACACAGAGAGGAGGAGAGGCAGAGAGAGATAAGTCTTCATTTGCTGGTTCACTCCCCAGTTGGCTACAGTGGTCGGAGCTGTGCCGATCCAAAGCCAGGAGCCAGGAGCTTCTTCTGTGTAGTAGTTATGTTATGTTATGTTATCCTTGCTTTGGATAAACAAACTCTCTCCCATCCCTCATTTAAAATGCTTTTTAAAATAGGTTTATTTTGAGGGCTGGCACTGTGGCATGGCAGGTGAGGCCACCACCTGCAGTGCTGGCATCCCGTATCGGTGCTGGTTTGAGATCCAGCTTCCTGCTGTCTCCTGGGAAAGCAGTGGAAGATGGCCCAAGTTCTTGAGTTCTGCACTGCATGGGAGACCTAACAGAAGCTTCTGGCTCCTGGCTTCTGATAGATCCAGTTCTGGCCATTGCAGCCATTTTCAGAGTGAATCAGCGCATGGAAGACTTCTCTTTGTGCCCTGCCTCTCTGTAACTCTGCCTTTTAAATAAATAAATAAATTTTTACATGCTACACCATGGAGCTGGCCCCAAGACCTAACAGGTTTTCTGGGTGCTTGTCCTGGGGTTCACTTTGAGCACTAAGCACAGTTATTCTGTGTGACTGAATATTTCATGTTTCTTATCGAAAAGTTTTTCTCATGATCTGAGTGATTGGGCTACATCTGCCCATAGTGGAAACTAAAACTTAATTTGGCATTTGAACACCCAGAGTGCTGATTCCTGTAATCTTCTGAATTTAATCAGAAAATGTGTTTTGAAACATTTGGTTTATGGGTAGACAGGGCAGTTTTCCTGGATCCCTGTGAGAATTGATGAACTGATGGTGTGTTTCTACCCCACGTTATATTCTGAAATTTACTTCCTTTTATTTTCTTAAAATAACTATATTTGAAATTTGCTCCCCCCTTCTGAAATGTTTGTGCTTCTGTCCTCCTTATAACCATGGACATGAGTAGCCCTTTTCCTTCCCTTTATGATGCTATAAGAGCAATAGGACATTGTCTCCCCTGTCAGCACATCTTCCTCAGTATATCTCTTTGAATTAGACCCTGGGTTAACTTGGCTGCACAAAAGGCATATACCTAAACCCAGTGTACCTAATGGATGAAAGTCATCATAAAATCAATATGCCTTGTAAACCTCTCATCTCTTGTTTTGAAATGTGTTTTGAATGTGTCTTATGTCAGTGTCTGTAAGCCAGAGACTTCCCACTTGAGGCAGAAGGCTGCTGAGGGACAGCACAACCGTAGCTTTGCTCTGTTACTTTACTGTGGCTACTCTCTCACCCTTTCTCTTTATTTTATTAAGATTTAAAAATTTTTATTTTAAAGCAGAGTTACAGAGAAAGAGGCAGAGACAGAAGGATGAGGATCTTGCATCTGCTGGTTCACTCAAGAGCCTGCAATGAATAATCCTGGCCCAGCCTGGAAGTCCAACTCAGTGTCCCATGTTGGTGCAAGGACCCTAGTACTTGTGCCATATGTTTCTGCTTCCCCAGTTGTGTTAGCAGGGAGCTGGATCAGAAGTGGAACAGCTGTGACTCAAACTGGCAATCATGGGGCTGGCATTGTGGCACAATGGGGAAAGCCACCATCTGCAATGCCAGCTTCCCAGATGAGCAGCAGTTCATGTCCCAGTTGCTCCACTTCTAACCTAGCTCCCTGCTGATGGCCTGAGAAAAGCAGCAGCGGATGACTCAACTGTTTGGGCCATTATAACCCATGTGTGAGACCCAGATGAAATGCCTGGCTCCTGGTTTCTGTGTGGTTCAGCCCTGGCCATTGCAGCCATCTCAGATGGAAGATCTCTCTCTTTTTTAGCATTTATTTATTTATTTGCAAGGAGGAGATAGAGAAAGGGAGAGAATGAGAAACAGATTTTCCATCTGCTGGTGTACTCCCTAGATGGCTGCAATGGCCAAGACTGGGCCAGGCCCAAGCCAGGCACCAAGAGCTTCATCCAGGTCTCCCACTTGGGTGTCAAGGACCCAGGTATTGGACCATCTTCTACTTTTCCAGGGCTACTAGCACAGAACTGGATCAGAAGTGGAGCAGCCAGGACATGAACTTGTACTTATAGCAGATGCCAGCACTGCAGACAGCAGCTTTACCTGCTAGTCCACAATGCCATCCCATCTGACTCTCCTTCCTCTCCATAATTCTGACATTTTTAAAAGATTTATTTTATTTATTTGACAGAGTTATTGATAGAGATAGAGACAGATAGAGAGGTCTTAAGTCTGCTGGTTCACTCCCCAAATGGCCACAGTGGCCAGATCTGAGCTGATTTGAAGCCAGGAGCCAGGAGCTTCTTCTGGATCTCCCACATAGATATAGGGGACCAAGGACTTGGGCCATACTGTGCCACTTTCCCAAGCACATTAGCAGGCAGCTGTATTGGAAGTGGAACAGCCAAGATCCAAACCAGTGACCATATGGGATGCAGGCCAGTGTCTCAACCAGCTGTGCCACATCACCTGCCCCCAAAACTCTGACTTTCAAATAAATCTTTTTTAAAGGGTGGACACACATATTGGATCCCAGTATTTCATTTGGTGGTGGCTTAATCCACTGTGCCACAAAGCCAGCCCCACCCTTTATGCTGTGTGTCAGGATCTTGGTAATATCTGCTGAACAAATGTTGGTATTATGTTAGACTCCTGTTTTATTTTGGTTCTCATTTGTTGAGTTCATTTTGGCTGCCACTTTTGGGTAGCAAGCTGTGATGTCATCAATGGCTAAAGCTGCCATGTGTTAGGCTGGCACAGATTCTGCCTTTCCATTTCTTCAAATAGAAGTGGAAAATGAAATCCTCTCAAAACTAACATGCTACAAAGTAACTACTGGAAATCAAGCTTCCTTTCTTCTCACCTAACAGACCCAACTGGTCTCTGTGTTTCTCATTTTAGCCCAAACCTATATCAGATTCATAGAGCAGAAGGAAGCTTATTTTTCAAGGCAGAATTCATAGATGTGGTTGTCCATTCACCTCTGAGAATTAAAGCCATCACTCTGCTTTTTGACTGGTTTTCAGTCTGTGGTAGTGCCCTCTCTCACAGGAAGACAGATTCCTCACAGAAGAATACACCTAGGTGGAGAAAACTTTATGGAGTGGGCTTTCCAAAGTGAAATGGAATTCTGGCCTGGACATCCTTGAGATCATGATCAGCAGAGTGGGGAAATTCTTAGCTATGTCCATTCACATACTTTCCTTTTCGTTCAATGTATTCCTCCCTTACATAGTGCTCTGTGCTCTCCTGTTGCACAACACAAGGAGTGTCTGTGATTGAGGCTGTTTGTGTACCGCTGCAGTATCTGGAGTTGCCTTTGTCTCCATCTCTAACCAGAAACTCAGATGCAGAGTGAGGAGGAGACTGCCAGCCTGCCACACAGGGTTTGGGCCCCTTGCTCCTTTACTTTTCTTCAGTGCAGGAGCAGTCTTAAACAGAGCTGTACTGGCTAGTATTGTTTCTTTTAGATTCGAGTGCTCGGATAGCAAAAGAAATACATATTTTTTTTCTTATAGAACAGATTGAGGAGGCACTACATAAAGTCAGCAGCAACGTTCTTGGCTCTTGTTACATGTCAAGATGAGTCAGAATATATAGGGCCATTTGTTAAATTTTTTAAAAAATTAAAAATATTTATTTATTTGAAAGGCAGAGTTACAAAGAGAGAGAGAGACGTAAATCATTTATCCACTGGTTCACACCCCTATTGGCCACAACAGCTGCAGTTGGACTGGATTAAAGTCAGGAGCCAGTATCTTCCAAATTTCCCATGTGGGATTAGGAGCACAAGCACCATCTTTTGTAGCTTTCCTAGGCACATGAAGGAACTGGATCAGTAGTAGACAGTTGGGACATAAATTCATGCACAATATGGAATACCAGCATCACAGGCAATGGCTTTCCCAGTATGCTCTACTGTCTGTTTTTATTATTATTATTTTTATTTGAAAGGCAGAGTTAGAGAAGCAGAGGCAGAGAGAGAGAGAGAGAGGGAGAAAGGCCTTCCATCTTCTGGTTTTCTCCCAGATGGCTGCAATGGCTGGAACTACCCTGAACTGAAGCCAAGAGCTGAGAGCCTCTTCCAGTTATCCCACATGGGCGCAGGGGCCCAAGACTTGGGCCATCTTCTACTGCTTCCCCAGACCTTAGAAGAGAGCTGGATCAGAAATGGAGCATCCGAGACTCAAAGCAGCGCCCACATGGGATGCCGGCAGTGCAGGCAGCAGCTTCCCTGCTGGGACACAGTACCAGCCCCTCTATCATCTATTTTATGGAAATATATATTAAGGGACATTAGAAGGCCATTCAGGCCCTTCCTACAAAACATTTTGAAATAATGATTGACAGTTTACAAGACTGCTTCCAAAGGGAGAGAGCTGCAGGGACAGAGAGGGCAGTGATATTGAAAGGGTATGAGGAACAAGGGAAGGTAAGAAGGCCAGAAGAAATCTTGAAAAGTATTCCAAAGGGTAAAGTAATAGGGCACAGGTCATTTGTGAGGATTTCTATTATAGGGTTTTCCTTTTTTTTTTTTTTTTTAATTAAAGATAATTTCTAACATAATTTGTGATATACTTGACTCACTTTTCAGTTTTCTTCTTACAAATAAGATATGCTTATAAGATGTAGAGGGGCTGGTACTGTGGCTTTGTAGTTTATTCCTCTGCCTGTGGCACTGGCATCCTATATGGGCACCGGTTCTAGTCCCAGCTGCTTCTCTTCTGATCCAGCTCTCAGCTATGACTATGACCTGGAAAAACAGTAGAAGATGGCTCAAGTGCTTAGGCCCCTGCACCCAAGGAGGGGACAGAGAAGAAACTCCTGGCTCCTGGCTTCAGATCAGTGCAGCTCCATCTGTTATAGCCATTTGGGGAGTGACCCAGCAGATGGTATAACTTTATCTCTGTCTCTTCCTCTCACTGTCTATAATTCATCCTCTCAAATAAATAAAATCTTAAAAAATAAGATGTAGAGAAGTACTGGAATTAAATGCAATAGTACACTCCTAAATATGCAGTTAGCATTAAATTTTTGTTGAGAAAGGGATGAGCTTGGCTTTATGTGTCTTGCTTAGAGCAGAATTTTTATGACTGAATTTGAGATAATTAAAAATCAGTTTTATAATTGAAACATTGACCATTTTTACTGCTGCAGCCTCCCCCTCACTCTGTATCCCTATGCAGATAGTCCACATGAAGGTACAACAGAAAGAGAGGCCTGCATATCTGGAGTAATGCAAATATGCCCTTTGATTAAACCAGGGGATTGATTGACTGGAGTTCTTTGTGATTCAGTTTGTGTTTTTCTGTAGAGTGAAATATAGTGATTTGGGTAAAGTATCTTGTCTTCTAGTTGATGATTCCAATTGGCTTTCTTATCCATCTACCTGGTATCACAGGTGATTCCCAAGACAGGTGTTGGACTCTATGGAAAAAAAAAAAAAAAGTAGCCTCTTCAGAGTTGATGTATTTCTCCTGGAAAATTGGAGAAATACTTTGTAAGAAGCAGTTCATGGAGGATATACACTTCCCTAGAAATGAAACTGAAGTGATTCCCTTCAATTGCCCCTCCCTGAGCTAGTTCCTGAGGCTTATTGATCAGGGTAAGAATGCTAATATTTATAGGCCAATTATGAATGATCCATGTTTGTCTTATACATGAGATGTCTACAAATCTGTTTCTCAAGGCCTTTAAGATAAAATAAGAAAACTTTGCAACAAAAGAGAAGGTTGGCATTGCCTGTTGCCTTGGTCTAGGATCTGTGCATTTATTACCCACTTAGTACTCTGACTCCTATTGTGCTCATCTCCTGATGGTTCTTTTTTGGCCATTCCTGTGTCCAGATTCCTTAATGGGTGACAATCTTTGTCCAGATTTCCAGTCTAATAACTCAGCCCAAATTGAGTTGGACTAGTTTGTGTACCCACTTCAGGATTAAGGTGGTCCAAAACTGCCAGTGCCCAATGACTTGGCTGCCTTTATGCTCTTATTAAGAGATAAGACTCTGGGCACGGGTTCCAAGTGGATTTGCTTGGTCCTCTTCCCTTGATCTCCCTGGTGACAAGCTGATTCTCAGGTAGGCAGGGAACTTGTTGGCTCACAGAATTCTCCAGATTTCTGCTTTGCACTCATCTGCAAAATATTTGAGTTTTCTCTTGGATCTCAAAAGTCCTGAGTAGGGAGTTTTATTTTGTATTGAGCTGTGTCTTTATAAAGACAGGTGTCACTGAATACTGTGTGGCCTCATAATTAACTGAACTCACTCAGGCCTGCATGGAGTTCTGGGATCCTGGCTTCAGGCTGAACATTGCCTGCTGTTAAAAAGTGCAAGAATTAAAAATTGTTATTATTTTATGCTCTTATAAAGCTGCAAAAGCATTAACATTGTGCATTTCTGGGTGATTTGAAAATTCTAAATTTGGGCCTGCACCGTGGCTTAACAGGCTAATGCTCTGCCTTGCGGCACCGGCACACCAGGTTCTAGTCCCGGTTGGGGCTCTGGATTCTGTCCCGGTTGCCCCTCTTCCAGGCCAGCTCTCTGCTATGGCCCGGGAAGGCAGTGGAGGATGGCCCAAGTGCTTGGGCCTTGCACCCGCATGGGAGACCAGAAGTACCTGGCTCCTGGCTTCAGATCAGCAAGATGCACTGGCCACAGCGGCCATTGGAGGGTGAACCAACGGCAAAAAAAGGGAAGACCTTTCTCTCTGTCTCTCTCTCTCACTATCCACTCTGCCTGTCAAAAAAAAAAAAAAAAGAAAATTCTAAATTTGAAATCAATTGTGTTGACTGGCTTTGCAGAGTAGGAAGAAAATAATTGGTTTATTAATTATTTATAAAGAGAGATTATGAAAGAAGCTATTCATTGGTACCAATTGTCTAAGCTTTAGTATTTATGAAACTATGATTTATTTATTTATTTGTTTGTTTATTTATGTTTGACAGGTAGAGTTATAGACAGTGAGAGAGACAGAGAGAAAGGTCTTCCTTCCATTGGTTCACTCCCCTAATGGCTGCTATGGCCAGTGCTCTGCTGATCTGAAGCCCGGAGCAGAGTACTTCCTCCAGGTATCCCATGCAGGTGCAGAGACCCAAGCACTTGGGCCATCCTCCACTGCCCTCCTGGGCCCAGCAGAGAGCTGGACTGGAAGAGGAACAAACAGGACTAGTACCCGGCACCCCAACTGGGACTAGAACCTGGGGTGCTGGTGCCACAGGCAGAGGATTAGCCAAGTGAGCCATGGCATCAACCTATGAATTATTTTATTTTATGAGCTATGTCCACTTGAAGTTGTGAAAGAAAACATACAATGATGGTTGTAATTCACTTTAACAGACTTTTTGAAAGATTTTATTTATTTCTTTGAGAGGCAGAGTTACAGACAGTGAGAGGTAGAGACAGAGAGAAAGGTCTTCCATCCATTGGTTCACTCCCCAAATGGCCACAACAGCTGGAGCTGCTTGATTCAAAGCCAGGAGCCAGGTGCCTCTTCCCAGTTGCCCATGGGTGCAGGGGCCCAAGCACTTGGGGGCCATATTTTACTGCTTTCCCATCCATAGCAGAGAGCTGTAGTGAAAGAGGAGTAGCTGGGACTAGAACCAGTGCCCATATGGGATGCCAGTGCCACAGGTGAAAGATTAACTTACTGCGCCATGGTGCCAGCCCCACAATTCTCTTGAAAACAGAAACATTTATTCCTGAGTCTTTTGATGAGTTAGGCCAATGAAGTCCTGACAGGGCACATATGTCTCTAGAATTAGAGGAGTGCTCATCATTCTCATACTGTGTTCTGTTGCTGTTCAGCCTGTGACAGTGAGACATATAAATAAAAAAAGATATTCAGCATGTGGTTACCCCACAAGGAGGCTTATCTTGTCTGCATCTGAATAATTTTGATAGTGAGGTGTTTTTAAGTTGCTAAATATTCTCCTAATTTGTATTTATTTAAAGACTATTAACTTAGTACCATAATTTTTGTTATAATAATTTGATTGCTGATAAGGAATTTACAAAATCATACCTTGACTAGAAGTTTTACTTTGTAACAATCACAGACTAGTAGAAGTCATAAACCATTAACCCTCATTTTTCTAAAATAAGAGGTTGTAATTAATATGAATATATAAAGAATATATTTTTTAAGATTTTATTTATTTATTTGAGAGGTAGAATTACAGACAGAGAGAGGGAGAGACAGAGAGAAAGGTCTTCCTTCCATTGGTTCACTCCCCAGGTGGCTGCAATGGCCAGAGCTGCACAGATCTAAAGCCAGGAGCCAGCTGCTTCTTCCTGGTCTCCCATGTGGGTGCAGGGGCCCAAGCACTTGGGCCATCTTCCACTGCTTTTCCAGGCCATAGCAGAGAACTGGACTGGAAGAGGGGCAACTGGGACTAGAACTGGCACCCATAAAGGATGCCAGCACCACAGGCGGAGGATTAGCCTTTGCATCACATCACCAGCCCGAAGTACATGAAGAATTGAGAACAGAAAATCTACCAACCTCATGGAGTTTATCTCCCTTTCAAAACATTTAATAACCTTTGGGCTGGAGAATACTAATGTAAGGTACTGTAATTAAATTCACACAAAGAAAAGATGTTTTAGGATGTTTTACTTCATTATTTAAGTTAGATACTTTAGGAAATTCTAGATTATTTTGTGGATAAATTGTAATTTCTTTTTTCTTTTTCTTTTTTTTTTTTGACGGGCAGAGTGGATAGTGAGAGAGAGAGACAGAGAGAAAGGTCTTCCTTTTTGCCGTTGGTTCACCCTCCAATGGCCGCTTCGGTCGGCGCATCGTGGTGATCCAAAGCCAGGAGCCAGGTGCTTCTCCTGGTCTCCCATGCGGGTGCAGGGCCCAAGGACTTGGGCCATCCTCCACTGCCTTCCCGGGCCATAGCAGAGAGCTAGCCTGGAAGAGGGGCAACCGGGATAGAATCCGGCACCCCAACCGGGACTAGAACTTGGTGTGCCAGTGCCACGAGGCGGAGGATTAGCCTGTTAAGCCACGGCGCCAGCCAAATTGTAATTTCTTTTCACAAGTGTATTTGAGTAGAAACACAAGCTTTTATAATCAATTATTTATGTTTAAAACATATGCTTATGTATGTTTTGTATTAAAATAACTGCATTTTATGAAGTTTAGATACATCTTGTTCAATACAAGCCTATAGTTTTTTTTAAGTTTTATTTAAAAATAATCTTTGTATTTATTTTTTTAACACAGCAAATTTGAGTGACACAGTAAGTCCATAATTTACCACAAAATTCATAAACTTAACAACTGAGTATCTTAAGTCTTATAAATCTTCTGAATCATCCATAGTTATGCACTCAATGGAATGAACTCCTCAGCAGCTGAGAAGAATCTTAACTTAAAAGCATCTCTACAGGCCTCTATTTTTCATTCTCTAAGACATGCAGTCAGACTGCTAGTGCAGAAAATACCAATTCACCTTAAGCTTAATGGATAAGAAAAAGCATTTGGGAAACCAACATTATTAATATTAAGTCTGAAAGCATTTCTACCTCTTTACTGAATGACTTTCCTTTCTGTCAATGTTAAACTCTAATGAATAAAAACTGTGTTTTGAACATAATTTTTTTCAGGTTTATCTAGCACTTTAGGATATTTGTATTTGTTTTATAAGCCTTAAGGAAAACAAAAAGATAATCTCTAATCTAGACAATTCTGGAATCTTTCATTAGATTTAGAATTTTACAGCAAAATAATATGATCTGTTTGTCCAAATAGTATGCCTTTTAAAAAATTCTCTTCATGTATGTAAATTAATAAAGCTTATTTCCAGTATATATTTTCTGTGTTTTCATTTGCTGGAGCAGGGTTCAAAGGGTGCTTTTAGGATCTTGCCAACATCTGCCCTCTGTACCCATAAATTACCAAAGCCATTAAATGGACAATAAAAACTGGTTGAGGCTACTGATGAATGCTTCAAAAGGAATCTGATACACACAGATTTTATTGTCATATTCAACTCAACTGAAGTCTTTCTTGAAATTGTACTCTTGATAGGCTGAAGACAGTAATGGAGTTAATTCTTTATGCCAAAGAGACATGGATCTGTTGTACAAAGGCTTAATTCTCTGTCAGTCATCAGTAACTTGAGGTCTTTCTGTATATTCTGAATGGCAGTGTTTGCATCTTCATATTGTAAGGCACTGCTAGCATATTTGCAGTATTTCTGAGCTCTCACAAACTCCTCAGGTTTGAGGTGGATATAGCCTTGGGAAACCATACTGAAAAGTGCAGGATCAATGGCTGGAATAGTCTATAGAGTAGGTTGGATAGTATTCCTTGTTACACCCATGCTATGAGGCACTTTTGCTGGTGTGTAGGCTAGGGCATGTGCACCCAGAGGACCCTGTATTCAACTATAGTTGTCTGATGGCATGCTGCCTGGGTCAAATGCTGAAGATGATGATGGCTGAGGTGTGTTGAATGGGCAGAGATGCTACTACATCATCTTCATTTTCTTCACCATCAGTATCTTCCTCAATTGCAATAGGGCCTACTTGAGGAGTCTCCTCATTGTTTAAGCAATTATGGATATATGTTACCTTCCACCTTGCATACTTCATGTGTTTCACATTTTCATCAGTGTTATGTTAAGCACGGTTATGACATCTGTTAAAAGACTTGCAGTATAGAAGAACATGATCATGTTTTTTGTGAAATCACCCAGCACAATGTTCATTGTCTGCATATATAAACATTTTCCAAGAATAATTCCCCAAATGGGCAGAACCAACTACTCCTTGGGTAATAGCTTATTATCACTGTTTCTTTTTGTTGTTTTTGTGAAGAATCTGAGCCTGGATCAAGGCACAGCTATTTTAGACTAGGCCTCCATCTTGTAACTCAGGCCTGACCAGACCCTGAACCCTTTGGCAAAATCTCCTGAAAGAAGAAAAATAAACTCCCCTTGTGATAAACTCCCCCAGCAACAGCCAATCAGCAGATAGCAGGGAAATACCTGCTATCCAGATGTCTTTTCCAGGTGTATTTTTGGGCCATTAAGGTGATTGATAACATCCCCAAACCCTGCAGTTTGGAACATACACCCTCATGGCTTGGACCCTACACTTTAGCCAATCATTTTAAAAAGCATCAACCCCAAAGCCATCTAACCACCTTTACTAGGTCTATTCCCACCACTGGATTTACTAATCAATTTTAAGAGATGTTCTTTAAATTCTCACAGCATGAGATAATTTGCTGATGGTGCTATAATGTATAGAATGTCTCTGAAAACCCTATATAAACCCCACAAAGGAAATGGGATGGGTCTTCATCAGATGACCATTGTGATGATTGGAGGAGTGGACCCTAGATTGAGCTAGAACAATAAACCTCTTTGCTTTTGCATCATTGAAGTCTCTCATTGGGATAATTGAGTCCTATCCAAGTCCGGTCTAATAGTTGTTGTTAAGATTTATTTATTTATTATAATGGCAGAATTACAGAAAGACAGAGAGAAAGAGAGTCAGCCTCTGCCATCCACTCCCCAAATGGCTGCAATGGCCAGAGCTGTGCTGATCTGAAGCCAGGAGCCAGGAAATTCTTCCAGGTCTCCCACATGTGTGCAGGGGCCCAAGGACTTGGGCCATCTTTCTACTTCTTTCCCAGGCCAGAGCAGAGAGCTGAGTCAGAAGTGGAGCAGCTGGGACTTGAACTGGAGCACATATGGGATGCCATCACTGTAGGCCAGGGTTTTAACCTGCTGTACCACAGTGTCAACCCCCCACCTATTTATTAAGAGCTCCTAACTGACCTGTTAATTTTGATAAAAATTTATGACACCCAGGAGTTTTGTTATCAATCTTCATTCTAATTTGCATGGCATATAAATGACCCCCTTGGTGAAATATGTAATGATCAAACACTGACTACCAACAAACACCCCTCAGATCATTTCTTGAGCAACTGTTCAGTAATAGGCCACCACAGGGTCCTACTTGTCATGCTCCTGAACCATCAGGTGATGCTGTATGTTCTTTTATTTTTAAATTTTTTTTTTATTTTATTTTTTTTATTTTGACAGGTAGAGTTATAGACAGTGAGAGACAGAGAGAAATGTCTTCTTTCCAAATGTTCTTGGTATTTTGATTGAGATCACATTGAATCTGTGAATTGCTTTTGAGGTGCTGGCACTGTGGAATAGTAGTTTGAACCTCTGTGGCATTGGCATCTCATGGATGCCAGTTTGGGTCCCAGCTGGTCCTCTGATCCAACTCTCTGCTTATGGCCTAGGAAGGCAGTGGAAGATGGCCCAAGTGCTTGGGCTCCTGTATCCACATAGGAGATGAGGAGGAAGCTCCTAGCTCATGGGTTCAGATCAGCCCAGCACCAGCCATTACAGCTATTTGGAGAATTAACCAACAGGTAGAAGGCATCATTTTTTGTCTCTCCGTCTCTCTATAATTTCCTCTCAAATAAATAAATGATTGTAAAAGTAAAATTAAAAATAATTTCTATTGGTAGAATGGGAATTTTGATGATATTAGTTCTTCTAATTTATGAACATCAAAGATTTTTCCTTTTTTTGTGTTTTCTTTTTTTTCTTTAATGTTTTATAATTTTTCTTATAGAGATCTTTCACACCCTTGACTAAATTTATTCCAAGGTAATAAAAAATTTTATGGTTATTGAGAATGGCACTGATTTGATAAGTTATTTTTCAGCCATGGCATTTTTGTGTATATAATGGTTATTGATTTTTGTGTGTTGATTTCATATTTTACAACTTTACCAAACTTGCTTGTGAGTTTCAATAATCTCTTGGTGGAGTCTTTTGGTTTCCCAATATTTAGGATCATATCATCTGCAAACAGGTTATTAGGCTTTCTCCTTTCTAATTTGTTTTCCTTTGATTTCTTTTTCTTACGTTATTGCCATGGCTAAAACTGTCAGTAGTGTATTGAACAGCAGTAGTGATGGAGAGCAACTTTGGTTTCAGATCTTAGTGGAAATGCTTCCACGATTTCCCATTCAATATGATATTGGTTGAAGATTTGTCATATATTGCCTTGATTGTGATAAGGAATGTTCCTTCTATTCCCAACTTGCTTAAGGTTTTTATAATGAAAGGTTGCTTTTTATCAAATACTTTCTCTTCATTTATTGATCATCATGTGGTTTTTATTCTTTAGTTTGCTAGTGTCACATATCACATTTATTGATTTGCATATGTTGAACTATCCCTGCATACCCTAGGTACATTCCACTTGGTCCAGGTAAATTATCTTTATGATCTGTTGTTGGATTTTATTAGCTAGTATTTTGTTGAGAATTTTGGGATCTGTGGTTATCAGATTTAATGTTCTTTAATTCTCTTTCTCTATTGTATCATTTTCTGGTTTAGAAAATAAGGTGACGCTGGCCAAATAGAAAGAGTTTGGGAATACTCTTCTCTTTCAATTGCTTTGAATAGCTTAAGAAGAATTGGAATTAGTTCTATTTTTAAAAGTCTGGTAGACTTCAGCAGTGAAGCGTTCTGGTCTTGGGCTTTTCTTTGGAGGGCTTTTGTTACTGATTCAATATCTGTCTTGGTTTTTTGTTTGTTTAGGTTTTCTATATGTCTTCATGGCTCAATTTTTGTACCTAGCATGTGTCTTGATTTCTTCCAGGTTTTCGAATTTGTTTGTCATTGAATGTGATGCCCACATTCTATATTGCAGTGCTAATCTAAGTTTTCAGTGTTTCACTTCCAAACTAGTTTCCTGCTTAATATCTCTGGGAAGCATGGGGTAGTGGCTTAAATTCTTTAGTTCCTTTCACCTAAGTGCAAGATCTACTACTTATTAGGGGATGTGAGAGCCTGGTCCAGCCACAGCTGTTGCAGACATTTAGAGAGTGAACCAACATATGGAAGACCTCTCTTCCTCTCTCTCTTCACCCACTTTCTGTGTTTCTTTGCCCTTTATAAAATCATTTTAAAAGTTATTTACTTCTTTATTTGAAAGTCACAGTTAGAGAGAGAGAAAGAGAAAGACATAGAGAGATCTGCCATCATCTGTTTCATGCCTCTGGTGTCTCCAATGGCCAGTGTAGGGCCAGGTTGAAACCAGGAGCTTCTTTTGAGTCACCCCTGGGGGTGGCAGGAGCCCAAGTACTTGGGCCATCTTCCACTCTATCAGGCCATTAGCATGAAGCTAAATCAGATGTGGAACAAGTGTGACTTGAACTGGTGCCTATATGGGATGCCAGTATAACAGATGGCAGCTTTGTATACTGCAGCACACCAGCCCCCTCTCTGCCTTTCAAATAAACAAATCTTTAAAAAAGAAATGAAAATGTCCTTAAGATAGTAAAGGTCATCATGATTGAGCACTGAAGAATCTATTGAAATGATTACATTTAAAAGATTTATTTATATATTTGAAAGGCAGTGTTAGAGTGAGAAAGGGAGAGACTGATCTTCCTTCTGGTTTATTCTCCTCCAAAATGGCTGCAATGACTGGGGCTAGACCAGGCTGATCTCATGAGATAGAAGCTTCTTCCAGATATCACATGGGTTCAGGGACCCAAGCATTTGGGCAATCCTTTGCTGCTTTCCCAGACACATAAGTAGGGAGCTGGATAAGTTTGGAGCATCAATATCTGTGACATCCTCCTTGCAGTACAAGGATATAGAGTCCATCTGGCACAATTAATGTCCTATTTATGGGTGGGCCAAGTATAACAGCTTTCAACTCTCAAGGTTTGGACTAGATGGGTTCTGAGTAATTGTGTTATAACAGGTATAAATCCATAACTCTTGGTTTAAGCTTTTGTTAGCAGATAATGGCTGTGACTACTTTGGGTCTCGGGATTGTCATCAGTGAAGACATCCAGATTAATAGTAATGAGATCAACAGTCAGCAGAATGGTGTCCAGCTGAACTTAAATGGTTTTTCTTTTTTATTGTTAGAATAGTGACCTCCATGGGAGACCAGGAGAAGCACCTGGCTCCTGCCATCGGAACAGCGCGGTGCGCCGGCTGCAGCGCGCTACCACGGCGGCCATTGGAGGGTGAACCAATGGCAAAAAGGAAGACCTTTCTCTCTGTCTCTCTCTCACTGTCCACTCTGCCTGTCAAAAAAAAAAAAAAAAAAAAAAAAAAAGAATAGTGACCTCCTGCAGTACCCTGGCATCTGGACATAGACAGTAGACATTGGAAGCCATCCCCTCTGCCAAAAGGAGTATGCCAAGTTTTGGGTCCATCATTTATTAAGGAGGCCTTAGTAGCCATTCTCACATTTTACTATTACATATCCATGGCCAAAGTCCTACCAGACATCAAGGTTTGTAGAATCACAGGCTCAAGTTGTGTAGGTGACTGTTTTTCCAGTATAGCATAGTTAATAGCCATCTAATTTAATTTTACTGGCACATGGCAAGGTTCCAAGAGAGGTTATTTCTTGCATCACACCCTTGAGAAGTAATGGATATCATAGATGATGCAAAGAATTTAGAAGGCGTATGAGCTCCACAAGTGAAGAATTCACTGAGAGCACTAATGATAGTGCCTACAGAATTTAATTTGACTGAATTTTAGCACTTTTCGTTGGAAGGGGGGCCAGTTAAGCTGGGCTGATTTGTAGCACCCATGACAATTAATTTTTTAAATGAGGCATGCATTGCACCAAAACCCAGGAAGGACTAAAAGGTATTAGCATTGTATGTTCTTCACAAGTCTGTCAAATAGTCTCATTCAGGGAGGAAGTCATCAATGTGATGTGTTCTTGTGCTCCTGATAAAAGGTGAGTACAGTTAAATTCTTTGCAAAAATTGTGTTTGATGGCAAAGTCAATGAGATGCTCATGTATAGCCTAGAAGTGTCTTTTCAAAGTGAAGGCAAACTAGACTAAGGAGCTGTTGGAAAGCTTTGAGCAAAACACATTTGCCACTTTTGTAATAGTTAAGATGGGTCATTTATCTATTAAGAGGCATCAGATATATTAATATTAGATATAAAGTATGGTGGACATAATCAATGGCATATAGCATTAAGATTTTAGTAATCTACCATGAGATGCCATTTACTTTTTTCCAGATTCAACAGGTAAAATTGGGCTGCCAAGTGGTAAAGAGCTGGGATAATCACCTTTTTGTTAATTAAATCTAATTAAACCTAATTTTTTGGCAGAAACCGCAACTTAAGTGCAGTTTTTTTTTTTTTTTTTTGATATAGCTTTGTTAAAAATATACAGATAACTGGATTGATGGACAGATGAATTTCAGGAAGTTTTGGGTAAAGAATTACTAGATAGCACAGTTTTAAATATTCACAAAGATTTTACAAGGCATTCACCCTGTTTTCCAGCCATATTAATCCACCAAATTATTACTATTTTACTGTGAAATATGATCCACAAATTGTTTTAGTAGGTAAGATCAGGATTCATTTTAAAGGATTAAAAATGATTTATTCAGGGATATTATTTTCTTCTTTAAACACTAAAGTTAAAAAGAGTCCTTGTTTCCCCCCCCCCCAGGTATCTGTAGAAGTATTTGAGGTTTTACAACACTCTGGCCTCAGAATCAGCCCTTAAGGCATTCGGATCTGGCTGAAGAGCCCATGAGAGTATTGTAGTCATGGAAAGCCAAGATACCATGGAAAAGAAAAAAAAAAAAAAAGAAGAAGACCTAAATGAAAGATCTCTGTGAGTGAGATCCCAGTGGAAAGAACAGGGCCATCAAAGAAGGAGGTACCTTTCTCTGAAGGGAGGAGAGAACTTCCACTTTGACTGTGACCCTATCGGAATAAGACCAAAGTCAGCGAACTCCAAAGGCTTCCATAGCCCTGGCAACTCATGACTAGAGCCTAGAGAGATTACTGACGCCATGAACAGGAGTGTCAAATTGTTAAGTCAGCAACAGGAGTCACTATGCACTTACATCCCATGTGGGATCTGTCCTTAATGTGTTGTCTAATGTGCAGTGATGCTGTAACTAGTACTGAAACAGTATTTTTACACTTTGTGTTTCTGTGTGGGTACAAACTGATGAGATCTTTACTAATTATATACTGAATCAATCTTCTGTATATAAAGATAATTGAAAATGAAAAAAAAAAAAAAAAACCCTGGTGTTAAATTGGAAATGGCATAGAAAATTAATTAATTTTTAAAAAAATATCATGTAGGATCTCTGTCTTTAATGTGCTGTACACTCTTATTTAATGCTATAGCTAGTACTCCAACAGTATTTTTTTTCACTTTGTGTTGCTATATGGGGGCAAACTGTTGAAATTGTTACCTAATATATACTAAACTGATCTTCTGTATATAAAGAGAATTGAAAATGAATCATGATGTGATTGGAAGGGGAGAGGGAGCGGGAAAGGGGAGGGTTGTGGGTGGGAGGGAAGTTTTGGGAGGGGGAAGCCATTGTAACCCATAAGCTGTACTTTGGAAATTTATATTCATTAAATAAAAGTTTAATAAAAAAATCAAAAAAAGAAGTATTTGAGGTTTTAGAACCACAATTTAATTATGAGAATTGAAAAAATAATAAAATATTTAATGGCAATTTCCAAAAATTCTATCCACATTTTAATTTCTCCACTTATAGTGTGTTTCTTTTCTTCTTTTCTTTCTTTTTTTTGGACAGGCAGAGTTAGGCAGTGAGAGCGTGAGAGTGAGAGAGAGAGACAGAGAGAAAGGTCTTCCTTTTTCCATTGGTTCACACCCCAAGTGGCCGCCATGGCCGGTGCGCTGCGCTGATCCAAAGCCAGGAGCCAGGTGCTTCCTCCTGGTCTCTGATGCGAGTGCAGGGCCCAAGGACCTGGGCCATCTTCCACTGCACTCCTGGGCCACAGCAGAGAGCTGGACTGGAAGAGGAGCAACTGGGACAGAATCCAGCACCCCAACCAGGACTAGAACCTGGGGTGCCGGTGCCACAGGTGGAGGATTAGCCAAGTGAGCTGAGGTGCTGGCCAACTTATAGTATGTTTCTTTCAAATGTATTTGCCAAGCCAGGAATTAATGAGGAATTGGAATATTATGTGAGCACTTCATGTGGTTAGACAAGTTTTTATGTGTCCCTGCTGTATCCTAAGAGGTTGATTTTCCAGCAAATTTCTTCCTAATGGAGGTGTGCACTGTTTTACAGGGAAAGTTGCTTCATTAGCACATGATGTCAACAGGGAAAGATCATGAAAAGTCTCCTTTATTTTCCTTCTCAGCATATGCCATTGCAACCACTCCCACCATCTTTAAAGAATTTCTGGTCCTGAAGCTGTCCTCATATTGCTCAAGGACTGTGTGATTGGTTTCTATGTCTGTGAATGTTAGTGTGGGGGTAAAAGGAACTTTGGAGAGCAGGACAGGTTCCTGTCTCTTGTTGGCATAGGTGCAGATGTAGATTGGAGGCATTATAATCTCTCATTCAGGTACACCCTATAGACCTTGGCTGGTTTAGGAAGGGATACCAATGGTAGATCCTCAGTTCCAAAGACATAGAAGAAATGAATAATGTTGAATTTTCAAGGATTTTTTTTTTTTTTGTCAGAAGATGAGGGGCTGGCGCTGTGGCTCAGTGGGTTAACGCCCTGGGCTGAAGTGCCAGCATCCCATATGGGCGTCAGTTTTAATCCTGGCTGCCCCACTTCTGATCTAGCTCTCTGCTGTGGCCAGGGAAAGGAGTAAAAGATAGCCCAAGACCTTCGGCCCCTACACCCATGTGGGAGACCCAGAAAAAGCTCCTGGCTCCTGGCTTCAGATCAGCACAGCTCCATTGTGGCCATCTGGGAAGTGAAACAGTGGATGGAAGACCTCTCTCTCTCTCTCTCTACCTCTCTCTGTAACTCTGCCTGTCAA
Organism: Lepus europaeus; assembly: GCF_033115175.1. Lineage (NCBI taxonomy): Eukaryota > Metazoa > Chordata > Mammalia > Lagomorpha > Leporidae > Lepus > Lepus europaeus. The sequence goes on along the minus strand of NW_026909276.1, from coordinate 14,839,790 downwards.
ATAAATAAAAATAAATCTTAAAAAAAAAGGTATATGAGGTGTCTGACAGAAGACCAATGGGTCTCCAGATATACAGAAAGGGGTTCTAAAATTTCTGTAGACAACTGGTCTCATACAAGATGGCCGTGGGATGTAGATGGATATTCAGACCATTTGAGCTGAATTGTATATGAGCTGAATGTAGGTTGCACCTCTGTCACTGTTTACTCATCTTTAAGATGAGTATAGCAATAATATTAGTGAAATGTCCTTATTGTGAGATGTGTGCCGGCTGACTTACACTGTATTGCAATTGCATTTATGGGGTTTCTGGTGTATCTCCTTTAAATGAAGTTTCTGGTTTCCTGCACTGTATAGCCTGTCAATAGCTACTCATTTGAGGTTACAGAACTTATACATTGCATAGTTTCTGGGAACATTGAAGTTTGGGTACTGGGGAACAGTCCCATTTCCTTTGGAAGTGAGAAGTTGTTATGGTATTTGAAGAAGAGAGCTCAATAAATAGGAATCTTTTCTAACAGAATACAACTTAATACTCTCTGAGATAACACCTTAAGACTAAGAGCAGGAGGGTTGTGGGTGGGAGGGAAGATTTGGGAGGGGGAAACCATTGTAACCCATGAGCTGTACTTTGGAAATTTATATTCATTAAATAAAAGTTAAAAAAAAAAAGACTAAGAGCAGAGACAAGAGTCATTAAAAAGTAAAGATCCTAGTTGCATTGTCCAAGTGGTTATGGATCATACTGACCAGAGTGAACAAGATATACTTGATATTAACTTACCTCATCCATTAGTTTTCAAGGCTTGGTGGTAATAGAAGTTCTGGACCAGCATTCAAAAGAGAGTTGTGAATGGATTAGAAAGACAGTGGTCTTAATGGTGCAGCCTGGGGTAGAGGGATAACCTCTCCTATCTGAGAGTCACCATCTGCATTGCTTCCTACCACATGCCCATTAATTCATTCCACTATCATGATCTCTAGAAATGGAGGTCTGTGAAACCTACTCTGTCATATACTTGGTACCTGGGCTATGCTGCCCCCTGTATTCCTTTTCTCTTTATCTTTTATTTAATAAATATAAATTTTCAAAGTACAGCTTTTGTATTACAGTGGCTTCCCCCCCATAACTTCCCTCCCACCCACAACCCTCCCATCTCCCACTCCCTCTCCCATTCCATTCACATCAAGATTCATTTTCAATTCTCTTTATGCACAGAAGACCAATTTAGTATATATTAAGTAAAGATTTCAACAGTTTGCACCCACACAGAAACACAAAGTGTAAAGTACTGTTTGAGTACTAGTTATAGCATTAATTCACATTGAACAACACAATAAGGACAGAAATCCTACATGGGGAATAAGTGCACAGTGACTCCTGTTATTGATTTAACAATTGACACTCTTGTTTATGGCCTCAGTAATCACCCTAGGCTCTTGTCATGTGTTGCCAAGGCTATGGAAGCTTTTTGAGTTCTCCAACTATAATCTTACTTAGACAAAGTCATAGTCCAAGTGGAAGGTCTCTCCCTTCAGAGAAAGGAACCTCCTTCTTTGATGGCCCATTCTTTCCACTGAGATCTCACTCACAGAGATTTTTCATTTAGGTGTGTTTTTTTTTTTTTTTTTTTTTTTTTTTTTTTTTTTTTTTTTGCTGGATTATCTTGGCTTTCCATCCTTAAAATACTCTTATGGGCTCTTCAGCCAGATCCGAATGCCTTATGGGCTGATTCTGAGGCCAGAGTGCTGTTTAGGACATCTGCCATTCTATGAGTGTGCTGTGTATCCCACTTCCCATGTTGGATCATTCTCTCCTTTTTAATTCTCACTTAGTATTAGCAGACACTAGTCTTGCTTATGTGATCCCTTTGACTCTTTATCCTATCATTATGATCAATTCTGAACTGAAACTGATCACTTGGACTAGTGAGATGGCATTGGTACATGCCACCTTGATGGGATTGAATTGGAATCCCCTGGCACGTTTCTAACTCTACCATTTGATGCAAGTCAGATTGAGCATGTCCCAAATTGTTGCTCTCCTCCCTCTCTTATTCCCCCTCTTATATTTAACAGAGGTCACTTTTCAGTTCAATTTAAACACCTAAGAATAATTATGTGTGAATTACAGAGGTCAACCAATAGTATTAAGTAAAAAAAAGAACTACTAAAATGGATAAAGTATTAAGTTGCTCATCAACATTCAGTACAAGGGGTGAGCAAGTCACTGTTTCTCATAGTGTCCATTTCACTTCAACAGGCTTCCTTTTAGTGGTCGGTTAATTGCCACTGATCAGGGAGAATATATGATATTTGTCTCTTTGGGACTGGCTTATTTCACTCTGCATGATGTTTTCCAGATTCCTTAATCTTGTTGCAAATGACTGGATTTCATTGTTTTTTTTTTTACTGCTTTATAGTATTCTATAGAGTACATGTCCCATAATTTCTTTATCCAGTCTACTGTTGATGGGCATTTAGGTTGATTCCATGTCATAGCTATTGAGAATTGAGCTGCAATAAACATTAAGGTTCAGACAGCTTTGTTATGTGCCAATTTAATTTCCTTTGGGTAAATTCCAAGGAGTGGGAGGGCTGGGTTGTATGGTAGGGTTATATTCAGGTTTATGAGGAGTCTCCAGACTGACTTCCATAGTGGTTTTACCAGTTTGCTTTCCCACCAACAGTGGGTTAGTGTCCTTTTTCCCCACATCCTCGCCAGCATCTGTTGTTGGTAGATTTCTGTATGTGAACCAATCTAACTGAGGTGAGGTGAAACCTCATTGTGGTTTTGATTTGCATTTCCCTGATTGCTAGTGATCCTGAACATTTTTTCATGTGTCTGTTGGCCATTTGGATTTCCTCTTTCAAAAAATGTCTCTTGAGGTCCTTGGCCCATCTCTTAAGTGGGTTGTTTGTTTTGTTGTTGTGGATTTTCTTGATTTCTTTGTAGATTCTGGTTATCAACCCTTTATCTGTAGTATAGTTTGAAAATATTTTTCCCATTCTGTTGGTTGCCTCTTCACTTTCCTGACTGTTTTTTTTGAAGTACAGAAACTTCTCAATTTGATGCAATCCCAATTGTTAATTTTGGCTTTGATTGCCTGTGCCTCTGCGGTCTTTTCTAAGAAGTCCTTGTCTATGTTTATATCTTGCATGGTTTCTCCAATGTTCTCTAATAATTTGATGGTGTCAGGTCATAGATTTAAGTCTTTAATCCATGTTGAGTGAATTTTTGTGTAAGGTGAAAGGTATGGGTCTTGCTTCAAGCTTCTGCATGTAGAAGTCCAGTTTTCCTAGCACCATTTATTGAATAGACTGTCCTTACTCCAGGTATTGGTTTTGGATCCTTGATCAAATATAAGTTGGCTGTAGATGTTTGGATTGATTTCCAGTGTTTCTATTCTGTTCCATTGGTCTATCCATCTGTTTCTGTACCAGTACCATGCTGTTTTGATGACTATTGCCCTGTAGTATGTCCTGATATCTGGTATTGTGATGCCTCTCGCTTTGTTTTTGTTGTACAAGATTGCTTTAGCTATTTGAGGTCTTCTATGTCTCCATATGAATTTCAGCATCATTTTTTGCAGATCTGAGAAGAATGTCTTCGGTATTTTGATTGATATTGCAATGAATCTATAAATCGCTTTTGGAAGAATGGACATTTTGATGATATTGATTCTTCCAATCCATGAGAATGGAAGATTTTTCCATTTTTTGGTATTCTCTTCTATTTCTTGCTTTAAGATTCTGTAATTTTCATCATAGAGATCTTTAACATCCTTGGTTAAGTTTATTCCAAGGTATTTGATTATTTTTGTAGCTATTGTGAAGGGGATTGATCTTAGTAGTTCTTTCTCAGCTGTGGAATTGCCTGTGTTATACAAAGGCTGCTGATTTTTGTGCATTGATTTTATATCGTGCTACTTTGCCAAACTCCTTTATGCGTTCCAATAGTCTCTTAGTAGTGTCCTTTGGATCCCCCAAATAAAGAATCATATTGTCTGCAAAGATGGAAAGTTTGACTTCTTCCTTCCCAATTTGTGTCCCTTACTTTCTTTTTCTTGCCTAATGGCTCTGGCTAAAACTTCTAGAACTATATTGAATAGCAGTGGTGAGAGTGGGCATCCCTGTCTGGTACCTGATCTCAATGGAAATGCTTCCAACTTTTCCCCATTCAATAGGATGTTGGCCATGGGTTTTTCATATATTGCTTTGATTGTATTGAGGAATGTTCCTTCCATACCCAGTTTTCTTAGAGTTTTCATCATGAAAGTGTGTTGTATTTTATCAAATGCTTTGTCTGCATCTATTGAGATAATCATGGTTTTTCCTCTGCAGTTTGTTAATGTGGTGTATCACATTGATTGATTTGCAAACATTGAACCATCTCTGCATACCAGGGATAAATCCCACTTAGTCTGGGTGGCTGATCTTTCTGATGTGTTATTGCATTCTATTAGCCAGGATTTTATTGAGGATTTTTGCGTCTGTGTTCATCAGGGATATTGGTCTGTAATTTTCTTTCAGTGATGCATGTTGTTCAATCTCCATGTGTTTGCATATGCTTTCAGGATTCCTGAGTTGCTAATTTCTCACTTCATTTCACTGTGGTCTGAGAAGCTGCATCCTATGCTTTTAATTCTTTTCAATTTGCTGAGACTTGCTTTATGGCCTAGCATGTGGTCAATCCTGGAGCAGGTTCCATGCACTGCTGAGCAGAATGTAAATTCTTTAAGTGTAGGATTGAAAGTTCTGTAGATATCTGTTAGATCCATTTGGGCTATAGTGTTGATTAAATCTGCTGTTTCCTTGTTGATCTTCTGTCTGGTTGAACTTTCTATTTCTGAGAGTGGAGTATGAAGTCCCCCACTACTATTGTATTGGAGTCTATGTCTCCCTTTTGAGTCCCTTAACATATATTTTAAATAAACTAGTGCCCTGTAATTAGGTGCATATACATTTATAATAGTTACATCTTCCTGTTGAATTGATCCCTTAATCATTATATAGTGCCCCTCTTTGTCTCAATAGTTTTTGTGTTAAAGTTTATTTTGTCTGATATTAAGATGGCTACACCAGCTCTTTTTTCATTTCTGTTGTCATGGAATATCTTTTTCCAGCCTTTCACTTTCAGTGTGCATGCATCTTTGTTGGAAAGATGTGTTTCTTGTGAGCAGCAAATAGATGGGTTTTGTTCCTTAATCCATTCAGCCAGTCCGTGTCTTTTAACTGGAGAGGTATGGCCATTAACAGTCAATGTGACTGTCGATAAGTAGTAACTTTGTCCTGCCATTTTCCCAAAGGTATTTCTAATATGTGTTTTGAACTTCATGTGATCTTTTACTGGGAGGTTTTCTTCCTTTACCTTCTTTCATATTGATGGCTGTGTTTCTATGTGTAACACATCTTTAAGCATCTTTTGCAGGGCTGGAGGAGTGGAAACAAATTCTTTCAATTTCTGTTTGCTATGAAAGGTCTCTATTTCACCTTCATTCACAAATGAGAGCTTTGCGGGATATGATATTCTGGGCTGGCAGTTTTTCTCTCTTAGTACCTGGGCTATATCTTGCCATTCCTTCCTAGCCTGTAGGATTCCTGATGAGAAGTCTGCTGTGAGTCTAATTGGAGATCCTCTAAGAGTTTTCTGACATTTCTCCCTTGCACATTTTAGAATCTTTTCTTTATGTTTCACTGTAGTGAGTTTGATTACAATGTGTCGTGGTGAGGATCTCTTTTGGTCATGTTTATTAGGGGCTCTATGAGCTTCCTGTACTTGGATGTCTCTGTCCTTCTCCAAACCTGGGAAGTTTTTTGCTAGTATCTCACTAAAAAGGCCTTCTAATCCTTTCTCTCTCTCCATGCCTTCAGGAACTCCTAGAACCTGAATGTTGGGTTTTTTTTTAATAGTATCCTGTAGATTCTCAACAATATTTTTTGGATTTCTAATTTCTTCTTCATTTCTTTGGTTTGACTGTATACTTTCCTGTGCTCTGTCTTCTAAGTCCGATATTCTCTCTTCTGCTTCACTGATTCTTTTTTTAAGGCTCTCAAATGCATTTGTCATTTGATCTATTGAATTCTTCATTTCATTTTAATTTCTCTTCACTATCACAATTTGATGTTCTACTAATTGCTTCATTTCATTTTGATTTCTCCTTAAGATTCCATTTTCATGAGAGAGATTTTCTACCCTGCCCAGTAAGGATTTCTGTAGTTCAAGAATTTGTGAGAACTTCCAAGTGTTCTTATCATAAATTTTTTTAGATCTGCTTCTTGCATTTCTTCTATCTCACCACCTTTATAATCTTGAATTGGGGTGTCTTATTCATTTGGGGTATCATAATGTCTTTCTTGTTCTTCTTTCCTCAGTTTCTGCATTTGTTGCTTGGTAGTGTGGATATATTCTTTGGTTTCTTTTTTTTTTTTTTTTGATGTGGTGATTTTTCTCATGATACTATGACTTGATTAAGCGGACTGTCTGCTTTTGATGGATCCTTAGAGGCTTGTGATGGGTGTGGCCAGAGAGCTCTGTTTGGTTCTTCACTGTTAAGGGTGACACACCCAGGTAAGGCATGGTAAATTTTCAATTTTCTCTCTTTCTCTCTCTCTCTCTCTCTCTTTTTTTTTTTTTTTTTGATTCAGAAGGGATTAATTCTGCCCAGCTGAGCAGAATTGAAGGCAGTCAGTGTCTGAGCTCTGGCCCCTGTGGGTATTATATTCGTCTGCTCTACCCCAAGGACCACACAAAGGGTCTGTGCAGTCCTCAGTGTAAGCTCAGTTTCCCCTTCAATCTCCCACCAGCTTGCTAAGGTTACCAAATATGAGGCATTTCCTGAGAGTACTCACTCTCAGGCACTCCATGAATTCTCCCATACACCTTCAGTTTTTTTTTTTTTTTTTCAGTCACAGTTCATGAGCTCCACTTTTCACTAGGTCCTAACCTCCTGTTATTTCTCCCCACCAGAGTCAGGTTTTTCTGCTTATTTGAGGGTGGGTGCAGCCCTGAGGTGGTGCAGCTTTTATGTATGTCCAAAATGGTGCCTGCTCTTTGTCTTGCTTGCCTTTGTAAGGTGAGTGGAGAGAATCGTATCCATACGGGTCCCTTTTATTTTATTTTTTATATTATTTTTTTTTTTCTCTCTTCTAGTTAGCCTGTTGGAATTTCCCCCACAGGGCTTCAAACCTCGTTCCCTCTAGGCTCTTACTGCCACTTCCCCACCTGTGTCTTGGGCTACTGAGGCTTTGCCTCACCTCCCTTTCCAGTGCTGCTGTGTGGACTCGGCAGCTGGGGTCCTAATCTGTGGGCACCCATGCCCTCCACATAGATCCACTATGTCCCACTAGTTCCAGAAGAGTTTCCTCTGCAGTTTTTTTTCCCTAACTCTTCCCTGAAACTACAGTATCTCCACTTTTATTAAACTATCTTTTCCCAGACTATCAGTGTGCTCTCTTCCTATTCCACCATCTTGGAGGACTCCTGCCCCCTGTATTCTAATAGTCCTTCCTGGTAGCTCAAGGAAGTTTTGCCAGTATCTCTGTAAAAAAGATGAAACAAATTGTTTTTCAGGAGAAAAGTGCTTTTTTTTTAACTTTTATTTAATGATTATAAATTTCCAAAGTACAGCTTATGGATTACAATGACTCCCCCCAATAGCTTCCCTCCCACTTGCAACCCTCCCCTTTCCCAATCCCTCTCCCCTTCCATTCACATCAAGATTCATTTTCAATTCTCTTTATATACAGAAGTTCAGTTTAGTATATATTAAGTAAAGATTTCAACAGTTTGCCCCCCCCCCCATAGCAACACAAAGTGAAAAAATACTGTTGGAGTACTAGTTATAGCATTAAATAAGAGTGTACAGCACATTAAAGTCAGAGATCCTACATGATATTTTTTTAAAAATTAATTAATTTTCTATTCCATTTCCAATTTAACACCAGGTGTTTTTTTTTTCATTTTCAATTATCTTTATATACAGAAGATCGATTCAGTATATGCTAAGTAAAGATTTCATCAGTTTGCACCCACACAGAAACACAAAGTGTAAAAATACTGTTTTAGTACTAGTTATAGCATCACTTCACATTGGACAACACATTAAGGACAGATCCCACATGAGACATAAGTACACAGTGATTCCTGTTGTTGACTTAACAATTTGACACTCTTGTTTATGGTGTCAGTAATCTCCCTAGGCTCTAGTCATGAGTTGCCAAGGCTATGGAAGCCTTTAGATTTCACCAACTTTGATCTTATTCGACAGGGTCATAGTCAAAGTGGAAGTTCTCTCCTCCCTTCAGAGAAAAGTACTTCCTTCTTTGATGGCCCCATTCTTTCCACTGGGATCTCACTCACAGAGATCTTTCATTTAGGTCTTCTTCTTCTTTTTTTTTGCCAGTGTTTCTTGGCTTTCCATGCCTACAATACTCTCATGGGCTCTTCAGCCAGATCTGAATGTCTTAAGGGCTGATTCTGAGGCCAGAGTTCTGTTTTGGAAATCTGCCATTCTATGAGTCTATTGTGTATCCCACTTCCCTTGTTGGATCGTTTTTTCCCTTTTTGATTCTATCAGTTAGTATTAGCAGACACTTGTCTTGTTTGTGTGATCCCTTTGACTCTTAGACCTATCATAGCCATCAGTTGTGAACTGAAATTGATCACTTGGACTAGTGAGATGGCATTGGTACATGCCACCTTGATGGGATTGTATTGGAATCCCCTGGCACGTTTCTAACTCCACCATTTGGGGCATGTCCGATTGAGCATGTCCCCGATTGTACATCTCCTCCCTCTATTTTTCCCACTGTTATATTTAACAGGGATCACGGAAAGTGCTTTGTGTAGTGTCACATGATTTGTAAATACCTGGCACTGTAACTTCTGTCTAATGTTCTCTATCTTGCCACACTTAATTAAAAAACATTTATTTTTCAGATCCATTTCAGAAATTGTCACCAGTTCAAACAGTACTGCTTTAGACAACTTTCATGAGCATGTCTTCCCTTTTGCTACTAATGCTATATTTGGAGTGTGTGACTTCAAAAAGCATATCATGAGGCTGGTGCTGTGGCACAGTGGGTTAATGCCCTGGCCTGAAGTGCTCACATCCCATATTGGCATGGGTTCAAGACTCAGCTGCTCCACTTTTGATCCAGCTCTCTGCTATGGCCTGGAAAAGCAGTAGAAGATGGTCCAAGTCCCTGGGTCCCTGCACCCATGTGGGAGACCTGGGTCCTGGCTTTGTTGGTGCAGCTCTGGCCATTGCTGCCATTTGCAGAGTAAGCCATCGGATGGAAGACCTCTCTCTCTCTCTCTCTCTCTCTCTCTCTACCTCTCCTCTCTCTGTGTAACTTTGACTTTCAAATATATAAATCTTTAAGAAAAACAAAAAACATATCATAAAAATTTTCTCCCTTTCAGTCATTCTTCTTGAACAATATGCAGTATACATGCAGCTACAGAAAATTACTGTGAACCTTTATCTTGCTTTCTGAGATAGTAAAATTATATTAAATTAGATTTCATGTGATAATAAGCTTCTTAAAATATAAACTCAAAGTACACAATGACCATATATAAGCTGAAATGTGAAGACCAATCTTATGGTCTCCAGATAATTTATTTGTGTGAATCTCAGGACTTTTTTTTTTTTTTTTTTTTTGTATTAACAGCTTTTCTAAGGTCTAATTGATAGGCAAAGATTGTGTTTATAGCAGATTTTTTCTAAGTTTTTAAAAAGTTTATTTGAAAATATTGTATATAGAGGAGAGAACCAGAGAGATCTTCCTTCTGCTTGTTCACATCACAGATGGCCGCATTGAGCAGGGCCGGGACAGAATGAGGCAAGGAACCAAGATCTTCATCTGGGTCTCTCACATTGGTAGCATTTGCCCAAGTATTTGGATCATCTTCCATTGCTTTTCTCAGGCCATCAGCAGGAAGCTGGATTAAAAGCAGAACAGTCAGAACATGAACCAGTGCTCATATGGGGTGCTTGTATTGCAGGTGGCAGATTTACTTGCTATGTGACAATGCTGGCCCTGTTTTATGGGAACTTCTAAATGAAATTTTGAAGTTTTATGCATTGTAGTTTGCATGTAATTCAACTTTCTGCCATACTTACTGATATATATCAGCATTTGATGTAGGACAAATCAGAAAACACAATGGCTTAACAAATAGCCATTTGATTTGGAGTTCTGACTCTGAGTTATGGGCTGCACTCAGCTGGGCAGTTCCTATCTTTTTTTTTTTTTTTGACAGGCAGAGTTAGTGAGAGAGAGAGTCAGAGAGAAATGTCGTCCTTCCAGTGGTTCACCCCCCAAGTGGCCACTATGGCCGGCATTCTGTGCCGATCCAAAGCTAGGAGCCAGGTGCTTCCTCCTGGTCTCCCATGTGGGTGCAGGGCCCAAGCATTTGGGCCATCCTCCATTGCCTTCCCAGGCCACAGCTGAGAGCTGGACTGGAAGGGGAGCAACTGGAACAGAACCAGTGCCCCAACCTGGACTAGAATGCAGAGTGCCAGTGCTGCAGGTGGAGGATTAGCCTAGTGAGCTGTGGCGCCAGCCTACATACTATCTCTTCAATAGGCAGGCCCCAGGGTTTTTCAGAAGATAACTGTCAGAAAAAAAAAATATGAGAAGGCAAATACTTTACAAATTATCTATTTCTGGGGCTGGTTCTGTGGCATAGCAGGTAAAGCCACCACCTACAGTGCCAGCATCTCATATGGGTGTCAGTTCGAGACTCGGCTGCTCCACTTCTGATGTAGCTCTTTGCTATGGCCTGGGAAAACAGTAGAAGATGGTCCAAGTCCTTTGGCCCCTGCTCCCTTGTGGGAGACCTGGAAGAAGCTCCTGGCTCATATCTTTGGATCTACACAGCTCCAGCCATTGCAGCCATGTGGAGAGTGAACCTGCAGTTCAAAGACCTCTCTTTCTCCTTTCCTCTCCCCCCCTTCTCTCTTCTCTCTCTCTCTCTCTCTCTCTCTCTCTCTCTCTCTCTCTCTCTCTCTCCCTCTCTCCTCTCTCCTCTCTCTCTCTTTCTCTGCCTCTCCTTTTCTCTTTGTGTAACTCTTTCAAATAAATAAATCTTTTAACAAATTTTATAATTCTATCACATTTACTGGTATGTCATGGGGTAAGTCAAGTGAAATTCAGGGTCTTTTTTTTTACATTGTATATATTTATATATATGAACTTTGTTTTTCATTTATTAAACTTTTATTTAATGAATATAAATTTCCAAAGTACAGCTTATGGGTTACAATGGCTTCCCCCTTCCCATAACTTCCCTCCTACCCGCAACCCTCCACTTTCCCGCTCCCTCTCCCCTTCCATTCACATCAAGATTCATTTTCAATTCTCTTTATATACAGAAGATCAGTTTAGTATATATTAGGTAAAAACTTCAATAGTTTTCCCCCATATAGCAACACAAAGTGAGAAAAATAGTGTTGGAGTAATAGTTATAGCTTTAAATAACAGTGTACAGCACATTAAAGACAGAGTTCCTACATAATATTTTTTCAAAAAAAATAATTTTCTATGCCATTTCCAATTTAACACCAGGGTTTTTTTTTTTTTTTTTTTCATTTCCAATTATCTTTATATACAGAAGATCGATTTTGTATATAATTAGTAAAGATCTCATCAGTTTGTACCCACACAGAAACACAAAGTGTAAAAATACTGTTTCAGTACTAGTTATAGCATCACTTCACATTCGACAACACATTAAGGACAGATCCCACATGGGATGTAAGTACACAGTGACTCCTGTTGCTGACTTAACAATTTGACACTCCTGTTCATGGCGTCAGTAATCTCCCTAGGCTCTAGTCATGAGTTGTCAGGGCTATGGAAGCCTTCAGAGTGGGCTGACTTTGATCTTATTCCGATAGGGTCATAGTCAAAGTGGAAGTTCTCTCCTCCCTTCAGAGAAAGGTACCTCCTTTGATGACCCATTCTTTCCACTGGGATCTTACTCATAGAGATCTTTCATTTAGGTCTTTTTTTTTTTTTTTTCTTTTCCATGGTATCTTGGCTTTCCATGCCTACAATACTCTCATGGGCTCTTCAGCCAGATCCGAATGCCTTAAGGGCTGATTCTGAGGCCAGAGTGTTGCTTAGGACATCTGCCATTCTATGAGTGTGCTGTGTATCCCGCTTCCCATGTTGGATGGTTTTTTTCCCTTTTTGATTCTATCAGTTAGTATTAGCAGATACTTGTCTTGTTTGTGTGATCCCTTTGACTCTTAGACCTATCAGAGCCATCAATTGTGAACTGAAATTGATCACTTGGACTAGTGAGATGGCATTGGTACATGCCACCTTGATGGGATTGTATTGGAATCCACTGGCGTATTTCTAACTCCACCATTTGGGGCAAGTCCGATTGCGTATGTCCCCAATTGTACATCTTCTTCCTCTCTTTTTCCACTCTGAAATTTAACAGGGATCACTTTTCAGTTAAAATTTAAACACCTAAGAATAATTGTGTGTTAATTACAGAGTTCAATCACTAGTACTAGAACAACAACAACAACAACAACAAATACTAAAAAGGATTAAGTATTACATTGTACATCTAGAGTCAGGATAAGAGCTGATCAGTTCATTGTTTCTTATAGTGTCCATTTCACTTAACAGGTTTCCCCTTTGGTGCTCAGGGAAAACAAATGATATTTGTCTCTTTGGGACTGGCTTAATTCACTCAGCATGATGTTTTCCAGATTCCTTAATCTTCTTGCAAATGACCGGGTTTCATTGTTTCTTACTGCTGTATAGTATTCTATGGTGTACATGTCCCATAATTTCTTTATCCAGCCAACTGTTGATGGGCATTTGGGTTGGTTCCAGGTCTTAGCTATTGTGAATTGAGCTGCAAGAAACATTAATGTGCAGATGGCTTTTTTCATTAGCCAAATTAAGTTCCTTTGGGTAAATTCCAAGGAGTGGGATGGCTGGGTTGTATGGTAGGGTTATGTTCAGGTTTCTGAGGAATCTCCAGAGTGAATTCCATAGTGGCTTAACCAGTTTGCATTCCCATCACAGTGGGTTAGTGTCCCTTTTTCCCCACATCTTCTCCAGCATCTGTTGTTGGTAGATTTCTGAATGTGATCCATTCTCACCGGGGTGAGGTGAAACCTCATTGTGGTTTTGATTTGCATTTCCCTGATTGCTAGTGATCTTGAACATTTTTTCATGTGTCTGTTGGCCATTTGGATTTCCTCTTTCAAAAAATGTCTCTTGAGGTCCTTGGCCCATCTCTTAAGTGGGTTGTTTGTTTTGTTGTTGTGGATTTTCTTGATTTCTTTGTAGATTCTGGTTATCAACCCTTTATCTGTAGTATAGTTTGCAAATATTTTTTCTCAGGGTCTTTTTTTAAAAGATTTATTTTCTTTTAAAGAGTTACACACAGAGAGAGGGAGATGCAGAGAGAGAGAGAGAGAGAGAGAGAGAGAGAGAGAGAGGGAGAGATCTTCCATCTAATGGTTCATTCCCCAGTTTGCTGCAATGGCAGAGTTGTGCCAATCCAAAGCCAGGATCTAGGAGCTCCCACATGGGTACAGTGGCCAAAGGACTTGGGCCATGTGCTACTGCTTTCCCATGCCATAGCAGAAAGCTGGATCAGAAGTGGAGCAGCTGGCAATCAAACTAGTGCCTATATGGGATGCTGTTTGCAGGCAGCAGTTTAACCCGCTAGGCCACATTGCCAGCCCCAATCCAGGGATTTGTGAAGGGAAAAGGTCTATTTAGAATCATTACTGGTAAAGAGCACTGCATTAAATATACATTATGTGTATTTGTTAACTTTTTTTAATGTAACCTTTAATAACAACATAATGTTTATCTCTGATAATCATTTATTTGAACACTCTTATCATTTCTTTTTACTTTTACACTATTATTTTAAAAAATCTGTAGATAATGCTTTCATTAAACCAATGATAACTTCTGTTTAATCTCTGCCACATAATATAGGTGGGTGCATTTTCCTATGTATTTCCATTTTTACAGGTTTATTCCTCCACCGTAAAGCTGGTGTTTTCTTGGTTAATGTATTTATTGTTATTTATGCATTCTATCATATTCTTTTTTTCCCACTGTTCAGTGCAGAAGGAAAGCACAGGTTTTTTTTTTTTTTTAGATTTCATTTATTTATTGAAAGAGTTGGAGAGAGAGAGAGAGAGAGAGAGAGAGAGAGAGAGAGAGAGAGAGAGAAAGTCTTCTATCTGCTGGCTCACCCTCCAAATTACTGCAAAGGCTGGAGCGAGACCCAAGAGCTTCTGGGTCTCCCATGAAGGTGTAGGGGCCCAAGGACTTGGACCATGTTCCACTGCTTTCTCAGGACATAGCAGATAGCTAGATTGTACGTTGAGCAGACAGGACTCAAACCAGCACCCATATGGAATGCTGGCACTGCAGGCAGCAGCTTTACCCATTATGCCACAGCGTTGGCCTCCAGAGTTTTCTTTGAACTCTTGTCATTCACCTTCTCTTCCAGGTATGATTCTGGATCCTCCACATGTTTCTAAGAGGAAAGAAAATGAATATATCACCTGTAAGTGGTTTTTTTTTTTTTTTTTAATTATCCCCCAGTTTGTCAGTACTTATTTTAGGTGTTTAATGCTAGTTTATTTATTTATTTTCTTTTTAGATTTTTTTTTAATTTATTTGAAAGCCAGAGTTACAGAGAGGCAGAGGGAGAGAGAGAGAGAGTCTTGCATCTGCTGGTTCACTCCCCAATTTGCCACAATGGCCAGAGTGGCACTGATCCAGAGCTAGAAGTGAAGAGCTTCTTCTGGGCCTCCCATATGGGTTCAGGGGCCCAAGGACTTAGGCCATCTTCTACTGATTTCCCAGGCCATAGTAGAGAGCTGGATTGGAAGGAAAGCCACTGGGACTTGAACTGGCACCAATATGGGATGCCAGCACTAAAGGCAGTGGCTTTACCTGCTATGCCACAGTGCTGGTCCCAGTATACTAGTTAATGAAAATGGAAAATATGGGGCTGGCTCTGTGGCTCAGTGGGTTAATGCCCTGGTCTAAAGCATTGGCATCCCATATGGGCACCGGTTTGAGACCCTGCTGTTCCACTTCTGCTCCAGCTCTCTACTATGGCCTGGGAAAGCAGTGGAAGATGGCCCAGGTCCTTGGGCCCCTGAACCCATGTGGGAGGCCCAGAAGAAGCTCCTGGTTCCTGGCTTCAGATTGGTGCAGTTCCAGCCATTGCAGCCAATTGGGGACTGAACCAGCAGATGGAAGACCTCTCTCTCTCTGTCTCTCCTCTCTCTGTGTAATTCTGACTTTCAAATAAATAAATAAATCTTTAAAAATTTTAAAATAGAAAAATAAACATAAAATTTGTTCTCATGGTATATACAGAAATGAATGATGAATTTGGCACAATTATGAAACATTACTGTCATCTATCATAATGCAGTTTGGTCTCTTGTCTTTCTGTTGCTATAGCAAAATATATATTTGTTACATGAATTGAGTTGAAACTAAGCACAATATGCTACATTTTTGGGGTCGTGTTGTCTGAAACAGTCTAAATGTAGATGATGTACTGAGCAGTGTTTTAGTGCTACCTATGAAGTAAACACTTAGCATTCTGCAAGTGGAAGAGTTACCTAGTGCTAAAACACAAATCAGTTAAGTTTGTTTTTGAATTGTTAGAGTAATGGAGTCCTTAATACCTTTGAGAAGCTGAATTGGATTCTGGAATAGAATAAGGAATGTGTGAAGAATCTACTGGAGGCTTATTTATTTATTTATTTATTTGACAGGCAGAGTGGATAGTGAGAGAGAGAGAGAGACAGAGAGAAAGGTCTTGCTTTGCTGTTGGTTCACCCTTCAATGGCCGCCGCGGCCAGTGCGCTGTGGCCGGCGCAACATGCTGATCCAAAGCCAGGAGCCAGATGCTTCTCCTGGTCTCCCTTGCGGGTGCAGGGCCCAAGGACTTGGGCCATCCTCCACTGCACTCCCGGGCCACAGCAGAGAGCTGGCCTGGAAGAGGGGCAACTGGGACAGAATCCAGTGCCCTGACCGAGACTAGAACCCGGTGTGCTGGCACCGCTAGGTGGAGGGTTAGCCTGTTTAGCCACAGTGCCGGTCTGCAATACTGACTCTTGAATGGGCAATGTTAAGGAGAAGTATGTAGAAGCATTGAGAATAAAAGGCAAGAAATCATCAGTGAAACTGCAATGGGAATGAACAGAAAATAATTTCCAGGAAAACACCATGCATATCATTTCCAATATGTCAGAGAAAAAATATATTAAAAGACAGGGCAGACATTTAGCTTAGTGTTTATGATGCCACCTCAGAGTGCCTATGTTTGATTTCCAATGCGGGCTCTAGTTTTTAGCTCCCAGATAATGCAGACCTGGGGAAGCAATGGTGATGTCACTAATGAAGGAGGCCTAGATTCCATTCCTCAATCCTGGCTTCAGTCCTGCCCCACCTCTGTTTGGTGTGGTTATCTAGGAAGTGAATTAATGTGTCAAAGCTCTCTATCTCTCAGTACATCAACGTTTTGCTCTATCAAGCTAATAAATATTTTTAAGTAAGAGAGAAAATACAGGTAAGACAAAGAATACAAATTAGCTTTTGCCCTTGTCTATGATTATTCTACTGATAAACAATTGAAATAACATTATACCTAATTACAGTGAAAGCAATGGAAATACTGCCCAAAACATTCAAATGATAAACATTTGAAATAACATTATACATAATTAAAGTGAAAGCAATGGAATTATTTGCCCAAAAAGAGAACCTGGGAATGTCTGCAGTACAATCTGCATTTGTGACTCACTGAGAAAAATGCTTAGAGATTTGTTTAAGAACCTGCAATAGTCACCAGAATTGTAATCCAGCAGGCTAAGCCTCCACTATCAATGCTGACATCCCATGTAAACAAAGGATTTGAGTCCTTGCTGCTCCACTTCCAATCTAGTTCCCTGCTAATCTGATTGAAAGAGCAGTGAAAATGACTTGAGTATTTGGACCCTTCCATCAATATGGGAGACCCACGGAGTCCCAGGCTCCTGGCTTTGACCTGGCCCAGTCCCAGCCATTGTGGGCATTTGGGAAATGAACAGTAGATAGAAGATATATCCTTTTGTCTCCCTGTCTCTCCCAATCTCTGTAAGTCTGCCTTTCAAATAAATAATCTTAAAAAATAGGCCAGCGCCTCCACCTTGCGGTGTAGTCAGTATTGCCCCTCTTTTAGCCTGCTGTGCAATTCCCCTTGACAGATGTGGCCTTTGTGATTTGAACCTCCTGTTTCCCTCCAGCTTGGGCATTTCTCACAGCCTGTAGATAATGGGTTTGACTCTGTTGAATGCTCTGTGTGGCTTTCTAAACACTCAACAAGTCTAATGTAAAACCATATCCTTCCTTTTTCCTTCATATTCATACACAACTGTCAGTGTTTGTTTTGTGACAGAGTTAACATGTTGACTGGAAGTGTAATGTTACAGGTGATGATAGCATTTGAAGACCTGGCTGTGTACTTTACCTGGGAGGAATGGCAGAACATGAACAATGCTCAGAAAATCCTGTACAGAGATGTGATGCTGGAGACCTACAGCAGCCTCTTCTCCTTGGGTGAGTGACACCCATCACATTCCCAGTGATAACATTTTCTTGCTATTTGACAAGCAAGGGAAAACTTTATAATGTTTAATATTGGACAGGATTAGAATCTGAGTCCATGAATAATCTGAATATCTACCATCTAACAAAAGATTCAAATTGGAACATTTGTTGCATAGCTCCTTAACCAAGCTGTAGTCCTTCAAATAACCCAAGATAGTGATTTTACAAAGTCTTACTTTGTTTCCATTAATAGGGCACTACATTACCAAACCTGACTTAATCTTCAAGTTGGAGCAAGGAGAAGAGCCATGGATGGTGGACAAATGTTTGCATCAGAGCCTTTCAGGTCAGTCTGCACATAAGAGACAGGGAGGCCAAAGCAGAAAGTGTGCATATGTTGACTAGTAGTCTTTCCATGAAATTTTCTCAAGCCTTACTCCTGCTGACAGCTGGTTTTGTGGATCAGACACAGGCATTTAGAGATACCAGTATCTTTTCTAAATTTTGTTCTTAGTGAAGATGTTCTTTGATTAAAAAAAAAAAATCCAGTCATTTCCTGATGTTACTAAGGCTTTTATTTAGGTTTGATACATTCCCCAAATTCTAACTTGTCCTTATCTATACTTTTATACCTTTTCCTTCATGCACTTATTAGTTCCTTCAGTGCTTGTTAGTTAGGCAATATACAGAAACTTATTTTTTTAATCTTAATGTTTCTGGTCTTTTTTTCTTTTTTTGACAGGCAGAGTGGAGAGTGAGAGAGAGAGACAGAGAGAAAGGTCTTCCTTTACCATTGGTTCACCTCCAATGGCCACAGCACACTGTGGCTGGCATACCACGCTGATCTGAAACCAGGAGCCTTCTCCTGGTCTCCCATGCGGGTGTAGGGCCCAAGGACTTGGGCTATCCTCCACTGCACTCCCGGACCACAGCAGAGAGCTGGCCTGGAAGAGGGGCAACCGGGACAGAATCCGGTGCCCCAACTGGGACTAGAACCAGGTGTGCCAGTGTCACAGGCAGAGGGTTAGCCTATTGAGCCATGGTGCCGCCCTGTTTCTGTTGTTTTTTTTTTTTTAAAGATTTATTTATTTATTTCAAAGTCAGAGAGAGAGAAGAAGGAGAGACAGAGAGTGAGAGGTCTTCCAGCCACTGGTTCACTTCCCAATTGTCTGTCATGGCTGGAGCTGTACTGATCTGAAGCCAGGAGCCAGGAGCTTCTTCCAGGTCTCCCACATGGGTACAGGGGTCCAAGGACTTGGGCCATCTTCTACTGCTTTCCCAGGCCATAGCAGGGTGCTGGATCAGAAGTGGAGCAGCTAGGACTTAAACTGGTGCCCATAAGTGATGTTGACACTGCAGGTGGTGGCTTTACCTGCTTTACCACAACGCCAGCCCCTGGAAACTTATTTCTAACTCGTTGCTCAGATTGAGTTCTCTCTCATGATTTTGCCCAGGCATAGAACTTGCTCAGGACTGAATCAATAAGTGTGAACTCTCTTTTTTAGTCTCTTTCTTTTTTTTTCCCTCTGTGCCTCTCAAATAAATAAGAAAATTATAGTCTGTTGGAAACATTTGAGGAGTGAGCCTATAGTTGGCAAACCTCTGTTTTAGTCTGTCTTTATCTTTCATTCTGTCTCTCTGACTCTCAAGTAAGCAAATAAGTAAATGCTAAAAGATGGTCATGTGGCCAGTGCTGTGGTGCAGTGAATTAAAACCCTAGGCTGAAGCACCAGCATCCCATATGGGCACCAGTTTGAGACACAGTTGCTCCACTTCCAAACCAGCTCTCGGCTATGGCCTGGGAAAGCAGTAGAAGATGGTCTAAGTCCTTGCACCCCTGCACCTGAGGGAGACCCAGAAGAAGTTCCTGGCTCCTGGCTTCAGATCAGCACAGTTCTGGCCTCTGTGGCCAATTGAGGAGTGAACCATTGGATGGAAGAGCTTACTCTCTCTTTGCCTCTCCTCTCTCTTGTAACTCTGACTTTCAATTAAATAAATAAATCTTAAAAAAAAAATGGTCATGAGTAAGCCTCTGTGTTGTGACATCATAAATTATGAAGCTAGGAATGACACTGTGGTGCAGTGTGTTAAAGCTCCAGCCTGCAGCACTAGCATTGCATATGGGTGCCATTTCAAGTCCCAGCTGGTCCTCTTCTAATCCAGCTCTCTGCTAATGCACCTGAGAAAAGAGAAGAGATTGGCCCAAGTCCTTGGCCCCCTGTACCCATGTTCGAGACAGGAAAGACACTCCTGGCTCCTAACTTCATCTTGGCCCAGCATTGGTTTGTTGTGCCCATATGGGGAGTGAACCAGCATATGGAAGGCTTCTCTCTATCTCTTTCTATAATTCTAGCTTTCAAGTAAATAAAGTAAATCTTTGAAAGAAAAGAAATCATAAACTAAGCATGAACTTATATAAAACATGAAAATAAGTGATCCTAGACTCACCAAGAAAGTAATGAGCTTTTGAGACCCAAGGTCAAGTAGCCTCCTGGGTTTATGTTGAGTGGCTCAGATTTTGTTAAGGGTGGAGTTTGAAGTATGATTTCTCTCTTATTTTTCAGTATCATTGAAAAATAAGCAAATAAAAAGATAAGAAAAGCATAGGAAATGAAGCTTTCAGTGAAAATAGGAGGCAACTGATTAAAAGCATCTAGAAATTCAAATTATCACACAGGAATGTTTACAGAAAGAATCGAGAGGAGGTAACCAGCACTGATGATTTCAGAATGAGCTAGAAAACACTTTTCAAAGAAGATGAGCACATCCCAGTTTGCAGAAACAAATTCTTCAAACTGATTGGGAGTGTTTAACTAAAGTGGTATATTGGGACTTTTCTCTACCTGTTGTATTTCTGAGAGGCTAAAGGTGTTGGGTGTCCTTAGGAATTTGGGGAAGCTGGCATAGAGTAGAGACAAAGTAGTTTTTCATTTGAAAAATCCCACAAATGATGTTTACCTAGGAAGACTGAACATGAGACAATCTTAGATCCAAATCATACTCCTTAAATGCTGTCCTGCTTAAAGTACAGGCACATTTCACTCTTCTCCACCTGCAAGTAAATGGTCAGTAAAACTTTTTCATGTTTATGGTTGAAATATCGGAGAATCAAAAAGCACACAATTTTTATAAAAATAAACTGGAGAAAAAGGACAGGGGAAAAATGGTTGCTAGGTAGTGGGTGAATATTTTTATTAAATATTTGTCCATTCTTTAAAATATTTTATAATTATTTCATCTTTGTGAAAGGCAGAGTGATAGAGAAGAAAGAGAGAGAAAGAGGCCCTCTATTAGCTCACTTCCCAGATGTCTGCAACACTTAAGTCTAACTAGTCTGAAACCAGAACTCTAGAATTCCTCTAGTCTTCCCTGGTGTCTCACAGGTTCCCAGGCACATGAAACATTATCTGCTTCCTTCCAGTTTACATAGGCAGAGATCTGTACTGAAAGCAGAGTAGCCAGGGCAGGCATCCCACACATCATAGCACAAATGTCATTCTACCATCCTTGACAAATTCCCATAGTAAAAAGGATCAGGTTTGAACATTGGGAAACCTCATGGTATATTAATGTATTAAGGAGAAAAACCATATAATGGTCACAAATAAGTACCTCATACTGATTCTGTGAAAATCTTATGCCACTTGGATAACAAGTAACTTCATTCTCTTTACTTGAGTATGCCAGGAGAAACAGTAACATGTGATTCAGTGACATGATTGCTTTTTTCTCATTTCAGTGGTCATGAAAATGGATGACCTGATTAAGATCAACCAGGAAAGTCAGGACAAAAATCTGAATCAGGATTTTATGAAAAATAACAAGACATCAGCTCACAAGAGAGTTGAATTAAGAAAAACCCTTAGTTTAAATTCAAGCCATATTCCAACAATGATTATTAAAAAGGGAATCTATTCAGGATTGAAGCCTGAGGAATGCAATAAATGTCACACTGTGTATCCCCACAGTGGGCCTGATCAACTACAGGCTGGAGAGAAATTTGATAACACTAAGATACCTGGAAAATCTCTCCAGTTCTGTGAGCCTCTTAGTCAGTATGACAATATCCACATCATGAAGCAGCCATTTGGACCCACTGGACAAGCAAAAGTCTTCACAAGAAAGATGTTCTGTAAATCTGAGAGGGTTCATATGGCAGAAAACTGTAATAAATCAACTGTCACTTTTGGAAAAGCAACTCAAATAGAAAAGGCTATCCATGAAAATTCTAGCCTCAATATGCATCAACAAACTCACACAAGAAAGAAATTTTATAAGTACATTAAGTATGTTGAACCTGTCATTCACCAGTCACATCTTGCAATAAATCACAGACTAAATACAAGGGAAAAACTTTACACATGTAACCCTTGTGGAAAATCACTCAGTATTAATTCACCTTATGAATGTAATGACTGTGGAAAAGCCTTTGGACAAAAGTCCGTCCTCAGGAAATGTCAACAAATTCACACAAGAGAGAAACCACATGAATGTAGTGATTGTGGAAAAGCCTTTACACAAAAGTCATACCTCATAAACCATCAGCGAATTCACACAGGGGAGAAACTTTATAAATGCCTTCATTGTGGAAGAGGCTTTCTGTGGAAGTCAGCCCTCATCATACACCAGAGAATTCACACAGGGGAGAAACCTCATGAATGTAATGACTGTGGAAAAGCCTTTGGATGCAAGTCACACCTCATCATACACCAACGAATTCACACAGGGGAGAAACCTCATGAATGTAATGACTGTGGAAAAGCATTTGGACAAAAGTCAGACCTCATCATACACCAGAGAATTCACACAGGGGAGAAACCTCATGAATGTAATGACTGTGGAAAAGCATTTGGACAAAAGTCACACCTCATCATACACCAGAGAATTCACACAGGGGAGAAACCCCATGAATGTAATGACTGTGGAAAATACTTTGGACACAAGTCACACCTCATGAAACATCAGCAAATTCACACAGGGGAGAAACCTCATGAATGTAATGACTGTGGAAAAGCCTTTGGATACAAGTCACACCTCATCATACATCAGAGAATTCACACAGGGGAGAAACCTCATGAATGTAATGACTGTGGAAAATACTTTGGACACAAGTCACACCTCACCATACACCAGCGAATTCACACAGGGCAAAAACCTCATGAATGTAATGACTGTGGAAAAGCCTTTGGACAGAAGTCACACCTCATAAAACATCAGCGAATTCACACAGGGGAGAAACCTCATAAATGTAATGACTGTGGAAAAGCCTTTGGACAAAAGTCAGACCTCATCATACACCAGAGAATTCACACAGGGGAGAAACCTCATGAATGTAATGACTGTGGAAAAGCCTTTGGATGCAAGTCACACCTCATCATACACCAGCGAATTCACACAGGGGAGAAACCTTATGAATGTAATGACTGTGGAAAAGCCTTTGGACGCAAGTCACACCTCATGAAACATCAGCGAATTCACACAGGGGAGAAACCTCATGAATGTAATGACTGTGGAAAAGCCTTTGGACGCAAGTCAGACCTCATGAAACATCAGCGAATTCACACAGGGGAGAAACCTCATAAATGTAATGACTGTGGAAAAGCCTTTGGACGCAAGTCACACCTCATCATACACCAGCAAATTCACACAGGACAGAAACCTCATAAATGTAATGACTGTGGAAAAGCATTTGGACGCAAGTCAGACCTCATGAAACATCAGCGAATTCACACAGGGGAGAAACCTCATAAATGTAATGACTGTGGAAAAGCCTTTGGACGCAAGTCACACCTCATCATACACCAGCAAATTCACACAGGACAGAAACCTCATAAATGTAATGACTGTGGAAAAGCATTTGGACAAAAGTCAGACCTCATCATACACCAGAGAATTCACACAGGGGAGAAACCCCATGAATGTAATGACTGTGGAAAAGCCTTTGGACGCAAGTCAGACCTCATGAAACATCAGCGAATTCACACAGGGGAGAAACCTCATGAATGTAATGACTGTGGAAAAGCCTTTGGACGCAAGTCACACCTCATCATACACCAGCAAATTCACACAGGACAGAAACCTCATAAATGTAATGACTGTGGAAAAGCATTTGGACAAAAGTCAGACCTCATCATACACCAGAGAATTCACACAGGGGAGAAACCTCATGAATGTAATGACTGTGGAAAAGCATTTGGACAGAAGTCACACCTCACCATACACCAGCGAATTCACACAGGGGAGAAACCTCATGAATGTAATGACTGTGGAAAAGCCTTTGGACGAAAGTCAGGCCTCATCGTACACCAGCAAATTCACAAAAGGGAGAAACCTCATGAATGTAATGGCGATCGAAAGGCCTTTGGATGAAAGTCAGACCTCATGAAACATCAGAGAATTCACACAGGGGAGAAACCTCATAAATGTAATGACTGTGGAAAAGCATTTGGACGAAAGTCACACCTCATCGTACACCAGAGAATTCACATGGGACAGAAATCTCATGAATGTAATTACTGGCAAAGCCTTTGGACACAAGTCAGACCTCATGAAACATCAGCGAATTCACACAGGGGAGAAACCTCATGAATGTAATGACTGTGGAAAAGCCTTTGGACACAAGTCATACCTCATATTACACTAGAGAATTCACACAGAGGAGAAACCTCATAAATAATGATTGTGGAAAAGCCTTTGGCCGTAAGTTAGGCCTCATGATACATCAGCGAAATCACACAGAGCAGAAACCTCATGAATGTAATGTCTGTGGAAAAGCCTTTTGACAAAAGACAAAACTCATATCACAGCAGAGAATTCACACAGGGTAGAAAACTCATGATTGTAATAACTGTGGAAAGCATTTAGCCATAAGTCAACCTTCATCATGCATCAGGGAATTCACACAGGGCAGAAACCTTATGAATATAATGACTGGAAAAGCCTTTGGACAAAATCAAACCTCATAATGCACCAGAGAATGCACACAGTGTTGAAACTTCATGAATGTAATGACTGTGGAAAAACTTGATTTTAAATTCCAACTCCAAATGCATCAGAGGATTCACACAGGGAAATAACCTTATAAATGTAATGACTGCGTAAAAGCCTTTTTCTATAAGTTATATCAAAACAGAATTCACACAGGGCAGAAACCGTATAAATCTAATGAGTGTGGAAAAGCCTTTATAAATCATATGTTGTAAATCATAACTCATATCACACCAGTGAATTCACATAGGAGAGAAACTTCATGAATGCAATGACTGTAGAAAAGCCCTTGGCGATAAGTCACATCTCAGAATGCATCAGAAAATTCACATGAAAAGAAACCTTTTGGACATAATGACTTGGAAAGCCTTTTCCCATAGTTCAGCCCTCATTGTACATCATCTAATTCATATGTGGGAAAACACTTTGTATATAATGCATATGGAAAAGCCTTTATCCATAAGTAACACCCCATAAAACATCAGAATTCACATGGGGGAGAAACCATATGAATGGAATGAGTGTTGGAAAACTATGCCAATATCACACAATATAACATCGAGAATTTATTTCATGGTGGAAATCTTGTAATAAATGTGGGAAAGCCTTTAGTCAGAAGGAATACCTCATAACACATGTAATTCAAACAAGGGATAGAACTTAAGAATATAATGAATGTGAAGGACTTTTTCCAAAATCAACATAACCATGTGACAGAGCCATTTGCTGGAAATTACATCCCATACAATAGGTACTCCCATAAGGAAGAAAGGTTGGGACCAGCGCTGTGGCACAGTAACTTAAAGCCCTGGCCTGAAATGCCGGCATACCATGTGGGCACTGGTTCTAGTCCCGGTTGCTCCTCTTCTGATCCAGCTCTCTGCTATAGCCTGGGAAAGCAGTAGAAGATGGCCCTGCACCCATGTGGGAGATGCAGAAGAAGCTCCTGACTCCTGGCTTTGGATTGTGGCAGCTCCAGCCATTGCATCCATCCAGGGAGTGAACTAGTGGATGGAAGACCTCTTTCAGCTTCTCTGTCTCTCTATAACTCTTTCAAATAAATAAAGTAAATCATTAAAAAATGAAGAAGTTCGGAAATATTATTAGTGTTACAAAAAGCCATTTGTCAGAAATCGATCATTATACATCACAGAATTCACACAAGGGGTTTCTTAGGAGTGTAATGAATGCGGAAGTATATTTTCATGGAATTCAGGCTTGCATAAATATGCAACTCAAAAAAGGTCATATCCTTCAAGTGCAAAAGACCTCAAAAAACCATAGCCAGAAATTAAACATCAGGCTGGTGCCATGGAGCAGTAGGTTAATCCTCCACCTGCTATGCTGGCATCCCATATGGGTGCCAGTTCTAGTCCCAGCTGCCCCTCTTCAATCCAGCTCTCTACTTTGGCCTGGAAAAGCAGTAGAAGACAGCCCAAGTGCTTGGGCCTCTGCACCCACATGGAAGACCAGGAAGAATCACCTGGCTCCTGGCTTCAGATCAGTGCAGCTCTGGCCATTGTGGCCATTTGAGGAGTGAACCAACAGAAGGAAGACCTTTGTCTCTGTCTCTCTCACTGTCTTTAACTCTACCTGTCAAATAAATAAAAATCTTAAAAAACAAGAAATTAAACATCAAGTAACATCAGGTAATTCATAAAGTAAAATGTCAATTTAATGAATGTGAAAAAATTCTGCCATTAATCAATTCACATGAAGAGACTCAGAAATAAGAAAACATATGCATAGAAAAGTCATGTACCATACGTCACCTCTCAATGGTTACCTGACAACTCACAAAAAGAAAAAAATCATATGACTCTATTATAATGGGAAATACCTTCTACAAAACATAGCAAGGTTACAGAGAGAAGTCTCTGAAAGATAATGTGCTTGGAAGAATTCTTTGGTGGAATCACACCTTAATGGGTATTGGGCAGTTTTCATGATGAATTGTGACAGAGAATGGTTAACCATTCTTCAGAAAATTTTCTCTTATACAACCTGAACTTTTGGTTTCTCATTATTGTGAGTGGGATCAAGTATATGAACTGAACTCTGCTCTCTTGTGTAAATAAATATTTAAAAGTTGAATAACAGTTCAATAGTTATTTGGAATACCATCTTCATCAATTACACAGTTATTTGTTTTATAGCTGCTTTGTTGGCCACTCAGGATTCTTTACCCACATTATTGCAGTGCAAACCGGTGATGTGACCATAGGCATATCAAGTGACACATGTTCCAGCCATAACAGTGTACCCCAGCCCTGGATAATAAGTGTTGTGTGCAACACAAGGGAATGAGTGTGGTGACCTATATACCCATGAGAAATTTCAACTTATCTGTGTGCACATCTGGATTAGACTCCACTACCTAAGGTCTATTTGAATATGGAAGTAGATGTTGCTGCACACATTACCCTCATTATTTAAAGGGACAACTTTAAATCCTATAAGTTGCAACACTCATCTGAATTTTCCTGTATTACTGAGTGCATAATGCATTTTTCATTCATGATGCCCCTTTTCTACACTGTTTCATTCTATTCCTAATTGCCTTGAGACAAGAACATGGAATGAAGTCTATCCAGGTGGTACCCATTGCAACAGAGAAGCAGGAGCATAAATGTATACTTTTTTAAAGAAAAGATTTATTTATTTGAAAGTCAGAGTTACACAGAAAGAGCAGAGACAGAGAATCTTCCATCCAATGGTTCACTCCCCAATTGACCACAATGGCCAGAACTGTGCTGATCCAAAACCAGGAGCTTCCTCTAGATCGCCCATGTAGGTGCAGGGACCCAAGCACTTGGGCCTTCTACTATTTCCCAGGCCATAGCAGAGAGCTAGATTGGAAGTGGGGCAGCTGGGTCTCGAACCAGCACCCATATGAGACGACGGCACTTCAGGTCAGGGCATTAACCTGCTGTGACACAGTGCTGGCCCCTGTAGTACACTTTTGTATTAATTTAACTTTTTTTGTATTATTCTCTGCTCCTGCAGGTGGATCTCATTTTTATTGAAAAATGTGTGTTTTTATTCCTTCCAATTTACAAAGTCCTTTCTGGATTTATATAAATCTTATTTACATTCAGTTAATTCCTCAGGATACGCTCAGAAGAACACTTAGGTTGCATGGCTGTCCCATGATAACAGGGCTACAAATGCTATGATGCATCTAGCTGCAGTAGCTCATTTATTTCCCTTCTAGATAATAGCTGTGCAACTAATCAATTCCACCTCCATTACTACCAATGAGAAATAGCTCTTCATCCCTGTTTAAGTCCCCACAGCTTCTTACAAGTGTTCATCAAATTAAATCTTCTTATAAACATATTTAATAGAAAGTGAATGATGTAGCTGCTGGTAGTTTCAGTGAGGTTGAATGATTTGCTGGACTGCTATTTTGTCTGGGTTATCTTTCATATTACTTAGAACCAATTTTTCACATTATTTTGCTGGCCTGAGTACTTTTTCTAGGCTCCCAGCTAAACAGGTGTTTGAAGACTAGATTTACTGTTAATTCTCATTAAAGACAGAGGACCCACATGGAGAGCACAGATCCTTAGGTGGTCCTTGGGACATAGTGAATATTATACCCACTTGATTTAGTACTCAGGCACTGGTCTGCATTGAATAGAAGAACTCAGCTGAACAGAATATAACTCCCTTCTGATTAAAAAAGAGAGAGATTTACCATGCCAAACCTGGGTGTGTCACCTTAGGCATACCCTTTACCCTTGAAAACTGAACAGAGCTCTCTGGCTACACCCACTATAAGCCTCTAGAGATTCACTGAAAGCAGAAAGTCCATTTACCTACAGTCATAATACAATGATAAAAACTGACAGAAAAAAAAAATACAAGATGAGTATCTCCACAAATGCCAAACAAATGCAAGAATCCAAGAAGCAAGAATAAGGAAAACATCATCATGCTCCCAAAAGAATAAGACACTTCAATACTAGATCATGAAGATGATGAGGTAGAAGAAATGCAAGAAATAGAACTCAAAAATTTGGTCATAAGATTACATAGAAGTAATCAAAAGCAAATGCACAAACAAACTACTGAAATCCATGAAGGACATGAAAGAAAATTTCTCCCATGAAATAAAAGTATCAGGAGGAATCACGATGAAATGAATAATTCAACAGAACATGAAACTGAGATATTAAAAAGAAATCAAAATGAAATGAAGAATTCAATAGAACAAATTAAAAAATACAGTGGAGAGCCTTAAAAATAGAATCAGTGAGGCAGAAGAGAGAATATCAGACTAAGTAGACAGAGTACAGGAAAGTATACAGTCAAACCAAACACAAGAACAGGAGATTAGAAATCTAAAAAAGACTGTTGGGAATCTACAGGATACTATTAAAAAAAAAAAAAGAACATTCTGATTCTAGGAGTTCCTGCAGGAATGGAGAGAAAGGATTAGAAGGCATTTTTAGTGAAATACTAGCAGAAAACTTTCTGGGTTTGGAAAAACAAAGAGACATCCAAGCACAGGAAGCACACAGAACTTTGAATAGGCATGATCAGAAAACATCTTTGCCATGACACATTGTAATCAAACTGCCACAGTGCGGCGCTGGCACACCGGGTTTTAGTCCTGTGGGGGAACCCATCCTGTCCTGGTTGCCCCTCTTCTAGGCCAGCTCTCTGCTGTGGCCAGGGAGTGCAGTGGAGGATGGCCCAGGTCCTTGGGCCCTGCACCCCATGGGAGACCAGGAGAAGCACCTGGCTCCTGCCATCAGATCAGCACGGTGCGCCGGCTGTAGCGCGCTACTGCGGTGGCCATTGGATGGTGAACCAACGGCAAAAGGAAGACCTTTCTCTCTGTCTCTCACTTTCCACTCTGCCTGTCAAAGATAAAAAAAATTAAAAAAATTTAAAAAAAAAATAAAGACCTTTCATAACAAACAGAAATTGAAAGAATTTGCCACCACTTGTCCAGACCAGCAAGATTTCTTCTTTTTTTATTTTTTTTCCACTGTGGCAGATTTTTATCTTTGTACTATGACTCTATAGATAAATGGACTTTCTGCTTTCACTGAATCTCTGGAGGCTTGTAGTCCGTGTGGCCAGAGAGCTCTGTTCAGTCTCCAGGGTTAAGGGTGAGCCTCAGGTGACACACCCAAGTTTGGCATGTTAAGCCTTATCTCCCCTTTTTTTAATCAGAAGGGAAGTATATTCTGCTCAGTTGGGCTCTTCTCAATGCAGACCAGTGCCTGAGTAATAGCCCCAGTGGGTATGTTTGTCTGCTCTGTCCAAAGAACCACACAAAGGATCTGTGTAGTCCTCAGTATAAGTTCAGATTCTCCAGAAATGTCTCTCATCAGGTAACCAGGAATCCCCAAGCTTGTAAACTCTCCCACTGAAAGTGCTCAAATTCCCAGCCACACCATGAGTCTTCCCACACACCCTCAGTTTTATTTTTTCACAGTCCTGCTTCAGAAGTTTCACACAGTCACAAGTTCCTAGTTTCCTGTTATTTCTCCCCACCAGAGTTAGGAGTCTCCACTTGGCTGCTTGCCTGATGCAGACACAAGCTGGCACAAATGTTATGTATGTCCAAAATGGCTCCTGCTCTATCAGCTTGCATGCCTTTGTGAGGTGACTGGAGAGAGAAAAACGTGTCTGTACTGTCCCTTTTTTTTCTCTCTCCTCTAGTTTGGCTGGCACACTTTCCCTCGGATACTTAAGCCTCATTTCCTCTAGGTTCCTGCCACATTTTTGCCAGTGGCTCAGGCTACTGTGGTCTTGTCTCACCTCACTTTCCAGTTCTGGTGCATAGGCTCTCAGCTGTTGGAGTCGTGATCCGTGGGCACCATGCCATCCATGTGGGTTCACTGCGTCCCTCTAATATCAGTAGAATTCCCTCTGTCATTTTTTACCTAACTCTTCCCTGAGACTACTCTATTTCCACTTTTTAAAAACTATCTTCTCCTGGGCTAGAGCAGTAAGCTCCCTCCCTACTCCACCATCCAATTATTAGCCCATCTCTATATGATTATGACTCTTTCTGCCAAATTACTAATTTATATATCATATAATCAAAATTAAATGCCTTCCATGGAGTGCATATTTATTTTGTCATTTACTACTGTCACCTGCATGTGTAATGAGTAACCTGATTTGTGACATTCCTAACACAGGGAAATGATGGGCCCCATGGTTTGATTTATAATTGTGTGGTCATTTACTCACTCTAAATGCTGGAAGTTGTCCCAGCAACTGTCATGTGTATAGGATTTCAGTACATTGCAGTGCCAGCACCATCATGGTCATCAGCATAGGATACATTATTAATGTTTCTAGATGCTCCTGGAACTTTAAATTATTTTCTGATTGTGGAAATTTTCCAAACTACAAGTCTATATCATACTGTAATTTTTCCGGTTTATTCCAGACTGTTTTTTCACCAAATATTCATCCACATATTTGTTTTTAATTATGGCTCACATTAAAATGACATTGTTACTAAGGGCAAGACAAAGTTTTAACTTCCATGTGCATCAAGTTTCTATATTTTGTCTTTCATTTTATTAATTTCATCTGAGTATGTCAATATCCACATGGAAAGCAATCTTAGCACTGCCAATGTATGATGATTCTTTTGGGCACTTATATTTTCATGTCATGAATGCACTAAATAATGTTCAAGTTGTCTTAGCAATCTCCATCTTTATGGCCTATCAAATAATTTTAGAACATTACATTCTTTTACACTTTCAATGACACTTTTTTATAGCTTCTTTATATTTCGAGAATCAAAATTGTCATTGTCTTTAAAATTTCCATTCATTAGATCAAGACAATTTTATCTTGGTTTTAAAATTACTGAATTTAATGGCATAAGCTTTCTTTGATTTAAGAAAGCACAGATTTTCTGTATTTAAATGTGTATTGAGGGCTACTTTTATTAATATCTGTTACATCTCCTTGTAACCTTATTCCTGCTTGTACTAAATTTACCATTTGTACACACAACTATCAATATAAAACATATATTGAAATGAATACATTTCTCTATTTTTCATGTTGATTCAAATTTATTATTACCACCTCAATAAATAATAACCTAATTTGTGCCAATTCTAGTGCAGGGCACTTCAGGCTACCATGATTTACTTTATCATTGTAAGGCCATCAAATTCTGGCAGATGTCCAAATTTTATCTTCACAGTATATGAGAACAATTTAGGGCCAGTTCCATCACTCATTAGCAGGAGATTTCATTCTTAGCTTTTTAGACATTCATGGAACTTGAAATTAACCTTTAATTATGAAAATTTGTTAATTTTTAAATTCACTGGAGTCACTGTTTTGCACAAATACTTTAGTCTAGACCAATCCTAACCCTGTGAATCTGTGGCCATGGTGATTTAATTTTTATTGTAAGATCATCATCACCCCCAACATTCTGTAAGTTGCCTTCTGGAAACTGTCAGGTACACAGTTTCTCAGGGCCATTTTAGCCAAGGGTAATAATTCTTTCTCCTCAAGGTAGTATATATATGAATATATGTAACATATATAACATACATATATTTTATTCATAGATAAATTTGCCACTGTGTGTCTAGATACTAGTATATTTCCTGAAAATTATGTGGGAAAATAGTGGGACCTTAATGTTATTTTTATCCCAGAATTATGTATGTTTATTTAATTTTAGAGGCTGGTAGACTTGGAGAAACAGAGAAACAGACTTTATGAGCTACAACTTGGTGGCTTACTCTTCATTCTTGTAATTTTCAGAAACTGGATCATTACAGAAATCTGAGTATTCTTTTCTGATGATAAATACATTATACAAATTTCAAAATGTTGCTCTGTGTACATTTATATTACAAATTATATATATGTGCATTTACATTGTAATGTCATAAACACACACACATATATATTATATATATATAAACACCTTTAAAATTCTCCTTGTTATTGGTATAAATTTTTTGAATTTTAAATATTTACTTCCTTTTAAAATTTTAAGTAATGTAAGTTTGATATATTTCATATATACAGACTAATGAATGTAAGTGACACTTCCCTCGATACCCTCCCTGCCACACACACTCCAACCCTTTCTCCTCTTCCCTCTCACATTCCCACTTAACTTTTACAAAATGATTGTATAGTTAACCCTACACTAAGTAAGAGTTCAACAAGTCAGCAAATAGTATGAAGGAAAAAATAAATTAAAAAAAAAAATCACTGTTCCTCAATGGAAAAGACAAGTGCTCTAAACAATCATCAAATCTGAAAAAGTGTATCTAACTCCAATACATTACATTTTAGGTACTCTATTATCTACCTCAGATCAGGGAAAACATATGATATCTGTCTTTTGGGAACTAGTTTATTTCACTAAGTATAATGATTTCCAGTTTCATCTATCTTGTTGCAAAAGTCAGGGTTTCTTTTTCTTTTTTTTTTATAACTGAGTAGTACACTGTAGTGTGTATATACCATAATTTTCTTATCAAGTCAACAATTGATTGATATCTGGATTGTTCCCAGACCTCAGCTATTGTGAATTGTGCTGCAGTGAACATCGGGTTATAGATAACTCTTGCATATGCTAATTTCTTTTGGTTTGGGTAAAGTCCAAAGAGTGGGATGGCTGGATCATATGGTAGGTCTGTAATCAGATTTGTAAGATATCTCCATACGGTCTTTCACAGTGGTTTTCACGAGTTTACATTCACACCAACAGTGGACCAGGGTAACTTTTTTCCACATCCTCATCAGTTTTGTCATTTGTTGATTTTTTTTTTGACAGGCAGAGTTAGGCAGTGAGAGAGAGAGACAGAGAGAAAGGTCTTCCTTCCATTGGTTCATCTCCCAAATGGCCACTATGGCTGGTGGGCAGCAGCCAGCACGCTGCAATGATCCAAAGCCAGGAACCAGGTGCTTCCTCCTGGTCTCCCTTGTGGGTACTATCCTTTCTTCCCAGTTCTGACTCTTAAAACTATTCCAAATTATGGGATTTGATTCAATGCACCAGGTCTTTTTTTTTTTTTGATGTTTAAATAATATTTTTAACTTTGTAGAAATTTGCATTTTCTTTTTTTCACTTTTTTTTAATTAAACTTTTATTTAATGAATATAAATTTCCAAAGTACAGCTCATGGGTTACAATGGCTTCCCCCTCCCAAAACTTCCCTTCCACCCACAACCCTCCCCTTTCCTGCTCCCTCTCCCCTTCCAATCACATCATGATTCATTTTCAATTCTCTTTATATACAGAAGATCAGTTTAGTATATATTAGGTAACGATTTCAACAGTTTTCCCCCATATAGCAACACAAAGTGAAAAAAAAAATACTGTTGGAGCACTAGTTATAGCATTAAATAAGAGTGTACAGCACATTAAAGACAGAGATCCTACATAATATTTTTTTAAAAAAATTAATTAATTTTCTATGCCATTTCCAATTTAACACCAGGTTTTTTTTTCATTTCCAATTATCTTTATATACAGAAGATCGATTCAGTATATAATTAGTAAAGATCTCATCAGTTTCTACCCACGCAGAAACACAAAGTGTAAAAATACTGTTTCAGTATTAGTTATAGCATCACTTCACATTGGACAACACATTAAGGACAGATCCCACATGGGATGTAAGTACACAGTGACTCCTGTTGCTGATTTAACAATTTGACACTCCTGTTCATGGCGTCAGTAATCTCCCTAGGCTCTAGTCATGAGTTGTCAGGGCTATGGAAGCCTTCAGAGTGGGCTGACTTTGGTCTTATTCCGATAGGGTCATAGTCAAAGTGGAAGTTCTCTCCTCCCTTCGGAGAAAGGTACCTCCTTCTTTGATGGCTCCGTTCTTTCCACAGGATCGCACTCGCTGAGATCTTTCATTTAGGTCTTTTTTTTTTTCTTTTCCATGGTATCTTGGCTTTCCATGCCTACAATACTCTCATGGGCTCTTCAGCCAGATCCGAATGCCTTAAGGGCTGATTCTGAGGCCAGAGTGTTGCTTAGGACATCTGCCATTCTGAGTGTGCTGTGTATCCCGCTTCCCATGTTGGATCGTTTTTTTCCCTTTTTGATTCTATCAGTTAGTATTAGCAGATACTTGTCTTGTTTGTTTGATCCCTTTGACTCTTAGACCTATCAGAGCCATCAATTGTGAACTGAAATTGATCACTTGCACTAGTGAGATGGCATTGGTATATGCCACCTTGATAGGATTGTATTGGAATCCTCTGGCACATTTCTAACTCCACCATTTGGGGCAAGTCCAATTGAGCATGTCCCAAATTGTACATCTCCTCCCTCTCTTTTTCCACTCTTAAATTTAAAATTAAAACACCTAAGAATAATTGTGTGTTAATTACAGAGTTCAACCACTAGAACTAGAACAACAACAACAGCAAATACTAAAAGGGATAAAGCATTACATTGTACATCTAGAGCCAGGACAAGAGCTGATCAGGTCATTGATTCTTATAGTGTCCATTTCACTTCAACAGGTTTCCCCTTTGGTGCTCAGTTGTCGCTGATCAGGGAAAACAAATGATATTTGTCTCTTTGGGACTGGCTTAATTCACTCAGCATGATGTTTTCCAGATTCCTCCATCTTGTTGCAAATGACTGGGTTTCATTGTTTCTTACTGCTGTATAGTATTCTATGGAGTACATGTCCCATAATTTCTTTATCCAGCCAACTGTTGATGGGCATTTGGGTTGGTTCCAGGTCTTAGCTATTGTAAATTAGGCTGCAATAAACATTAATGTGCAGATGGCATTTTATTTGCCAAATAAATTTCCTTTGGGTAAATTCCAAGGAGTGGGATGGCAGGGTTGTATGTTAGGTTATGTTCAGGTTTCTGAGTAATCTCCAGACTGAATTCCATAGTGGCTTAACCAGTTTGCATTCCCATCACAGTGGGTTAGTGTCCCTTTTTCCCCACATCCTCTCCACCATCTGTTGTTGGTAGATTTCTGAATGTGAGCCATTCTCACCAGGGTGAGCTGAAACCTCATTGTGGTTTTGATTTGCATTTCTCTGATGTTAATTTTGTCTTTGACTGCCTGTACTCCTGGGGTCTTTTCCAAGAAGTCTTTGCCTGTACCTATATCTTGAAGGGTTTCTCCAATGCTCTCTAATAATTTGATGGTTTCTGGTCATAGATTTAAGTCTTTAATCCATG
Organism: Lepus europaeus; assembly: GCF_033115175.1. Taxonomy (NCBI): domain Eukaryota; kingdom Metazoa; phylum Chordata; class Mammalia; order Lagomorpha; family Leporidae; genus Lepus; species Lepus europaeus. The sequence continues at coordinate 14,804,000 of NW_026909276.1, read as the reverse complement.
TTGAGTGAATTTTTGTGTAAGGTGAAAGGTATGGGTCTTGCTTCAAGCTTCTGCACGTGGAAATCCAATTTTCCCAGCACCATTTGTTGAATAGGCTGTCCTTATTCCAGGGATTAGTTTGGGATCTTTTATCAAATATAAGTTGGCTGTCAGTGTTTGGATTGATTTATGGTGTTTCTATTCTGTTCCATTGGTCTATCCATCTGTTTCCGTACCAGTACCATGATGTTTTGGTAATAACTGCCCTGTAGTATGTCCTGAAATCTGGTATTGTGATGCCTCCGGCTTTGTTTTTGTTGTACAAGATTGCTTTGGCTATTCGAGGTCTTTTGTGTCTCCATATGAATTTCAGCATCATTTTTTCCAGATCTGAGAAGAAGGTCTGCGGTATCTTGATTGGTATTGCATTGAATGTATATATTGCTTTTGGTAGAATAGACATTTTGATGATATTGATTCTTCCAATCCATGAGCATGGAATATTTCTCCATTTTTTGGTATCCTGTTCTACTTCTTTCTCTAAGGTTTTGTAGTTTTCATCATAGAGATCTTTAACGTCCTTGGTTAAGTTTATTCCAAGGTGTTTGATTGTTTTTGTAGCTATTGTGAATGGGATTGATCTTAGAAGATCTTCCTCAGCCGTGGCATTGCCTGTGTATACAAAGGCTGTTGATTTTTGTGCATTGATTTTATATCCTGCTACTTTTCCAAACTCTTCGATAAGTTCCAATAGTCTCTTAGTAGAGTTCTTTGGGTGCCCTAAATAAAGAATCATATCATCTGCAAAGAGGGATAGTTTGAGTTCCTCCTTCCCAATTTGTATCCCTTTAATTTCTTTTTCTTGCCTAATAGCTCTAGCTAAAACTTCCAGAACTATATTGAATAGCAGTGATGAGAGTGGGCATCCCTGTCTGTTACCAGATCTCAGCGGAAATGCTTCCAACTTTTCCCCATTCAATAGGATGTTGGCCATGGGTTTTTCATATATTGCTTGGATTGTATTGAGGAGTGTTCCTTCCATACCCAGTTTGCTTAGAGTTTTCATCATGAAAGGGTCTTGTATTTTATCAAATGCTTTCTCTGTGTCTATTGAGAGAATCATATGGCTTTTCTTCTGCAGTCTCTTAATGTAGTGTATTACGTTGATTGTTTCGCGAACGTTGAACCATCTATGCATACCGGGGATATATCCCACTTGGTCTGGGTGGATGATCTTTCTGATGTATTTTTGCATTCTATTGGCCAGAATTTTATTGATTATTTTTGCATCTATGTTCATCAGGGATATTGTTCTGTAATTCTCTTTCAATGCTGCATCTTTTTCCGGCTTAGGAATTAAGGTGATGCTGGCTTCATAGGAAGAATTAGGGAGGATTCCCTCTTTTTCAATTGTTTTGAATAGTTTGAGAAGAATTGGAGTTAATTCTTCTCTAAATGTCTGGTAGAACTCAGCAGTGAATCCATCTGGTCCTGGGCTTTTTTTGTTGGGAGGACCTTTATTACTGTTTCAATTTCTGTGTCAGTTATGGGTCTGTTTAGGTTTTCTATGTCTTCCTGGCTCAATTTAAGTAGGTTGTATGTGTCCAAGAATCTGTCCATTTCTGATAGATTTCCCTGTTTGCTGGCATACAAGTCCTTGTAGTAATTTCTGATGATTCTTTTTATTTCTGTGGTGTCTGTTGTTACGTTTCCATTTTCATCTCTGATCCTATTCATTTGGGTCTTTTCTCTTCTTTTTTTAGTTAGTTGAGCCAATGGGGTGTCAATTTTGTTTATTTTTTCAAATACCAGCTCCTTGTTTGGCTGATTGTTTATAATGTTGTTTTGGATTCAATCCTCTTGATTTCTTCTTTGATTTTAATTATTTCTCTTCTCCTACTGGGTTTGGGTTTGGTTTGCTGCAGATTTTCTAGATCGTTGAGATGACTTGAAAGCTCATCTATTTGGTGCCTTTCCAATTTCTTGATGTAGGCACCTATTGATATAAACTTTCCTCTTAACACTGCTTTTGTTGTACCCCATAGGTTTTGGTATGTTGTGCTTTTATCCTCATTTACTTCCAGAAAATTTTTGATTTCTCTTTTAATTTCTTCTATGACCCATTGTTCATTCAGGAGCATGTTGTTCAATCTCCACATGTTTGCACGTGCTCTAGGGATTCTTGAGTTGCTAATTTCCAATTTCATTCCTTTGTGGTCTGAGAAGCTGCATGGTATGATTCTAATTCTTTTGAATTTGCTGAGACTTGCTTTATGGCCTAGTATGTGGTCAATCCTAGAGAAGGTTCCATATACTGCTGAGAAGAATGTAAAGTCCTTAGATATGGGATGAAATGTTCTGTAGATATCTGTTAGATCCATTTGGGCTATAATGTCATTTAAATCTACTGTCTCCTTGTTGATCTTCTGTCCTGTTGATCTGTCTATCTGTGAGAGTGGAGTATTGAAGTCCCCCAGTACTATTGTGTTGGGGTCTAAATCTCCCTTTAAGTCCCTTAACAAGTCTTTTAAATAAGCTGGTGCCCTGTAATTAGGTGCATAAACATTGATATTCATTATATCTTCCTGTTGAATGGATCCCTTAATCATTAAATAGTGCCCCTCTTTGTCTCTCCTAACAGTTTTTGTGGTAAAGTTTATGTTGTCCGATATTAAGATGGCTATGGCCGCTCTTTTTTCATTTCTGTTGGCATGGTATATATTTTTCCAGCCTTTCACTTTCAGTCTGTATGTATCATTGTTGGACAGATGAGTTTCTTGTAAGCAGCAGATAGATGGGTTTTGTTCCTTAACCCAATCAACCAATCGGTGTCTTTTAACTGGACAGTTCAAGCCATTAACATTCAATGTGACTATTGATAAGGAGTAACTTTGCCCTGTCATTTGCCAAAGATTTTTTCTAATATATGGTTTGAGACTCCTGTGATCTTTTGCTGTGAGATTTCCTTCCTTTACCTTCTTTCATATTGGTGACCGTGTTTCTGTGTTTCTGTATGTAACACATCTTTAAGCATCTTTTGCAGGGCTGGACGAGTGGCGACAAATTCTTTCAATTTCTGTTAGCTGTGAAAGGTCTTTATTTCACCCTCATTCACAAATGAGAGCTTTGCAGGATATAATATTCTGGGCTGGCAGTTTTTCTCTCTTAGTAGCTGGGCTATATCTCACCATTCCCTTCTAGCTTGTTGGGTTTCTGATGAGAAGTCTGCTGTGAGTCTAATTGGAGATCCTCTGAGAGTAATCTGACATTTCTCTCTTGCACATTTTAGGATCTTTTCTTTGTGTTTCACTGTGGTGAGTTTGATTACGACGTGTCGTGGTGAGGATCTCTTTTGGTCAAGTTTATTAGGGGTTCTATGAGCTTCCTGTACTAGGATGTCTCTGTCCTTCTCCAAACCTGGGAAATTTTCTGCTAGTATGTCACTGAAAAGGCCTTCTAATCCTTTCTCCCTCTCCATGCCTTCAGGAACTCCTAGAACCTGAAAGTTGGGTTTTTTAATAGTATCCTGTAGATTCCTGACAATATTTTTTAGATTTCTGATTTCTTCTTCTTTCCTTTGGTTTGACTGTTTCCTTTCCTGCTCTCTTTCTTCTAAGTCCAATATTCTCTCTTCTGCTGCACCCATTCTGTTTATAAGGCTCTCTAATGTGTTTGTCATTTGATCTATTGAGTTCTTCATTTCATTGTGGTTTTTTGTCACTATCACAGTTTCTTGTTCTACTAGTTGTTTCATTTCACTTTGATTCCTCCTTAATATTTCATTTTCACGAGAGAGATTTTCTTTCTTGCCCATTAACGGTTTCTGTAGTTCAAGAATTTGTTTTTGAGAACTTCTTAATGTTCTTATCAGTTTTTTGAGATCTGCTTCTTGAATTTCCTCTATCTCTTCATCTTCATAATCTTGGATTGGGGTGTGTTGTTCATCTGGGGGTGTCATAGTTTCTTCCTTGCTCTTTTTACCTCGGTTTCTATGTTTGTTGTTTGGTATGTTGGAGATAATTTATGGTTTTTTTTGTTTTGTTTTGTTTTGTTTTGTTTTGTTTTGCTGTGGTGTTTTTTTCTCATTATAATATGCCTCTAAGTTTGCTGTCTGCTTTGATGGATCCTTAGAGGCTGTGATGGGTGTGGCCTGAGAGCTCCGCTTGATTCTTTAGGTTTAAGGCTGTGCAAAAAGTGACTCACCCAGATTGTTCTCTCCCTTGCTCCTTGCTAGATTGCTCTCTCTCTCTCTCTCTCTTTTTTTTTACTCATTTGGGAAGTAATTTGGCACAGGTGAGTGGAATTGAGTGTAGTTGAAATCTGGCCTCTGTGAGTATTCGTTTGATCCACCCCTGGGACCACACAAAGAGTTTATGCAGCCCTCATTGTGTTCTCAAGTTTCACCAAAGTTTCAAAGTTACTGAGTTTGTGAACTCGTTTGCGGCGCTTTACATATGTAAAATGGCACCTGCTCTTTGTTTTGCTTGGTGAGTGAAGAGAGACGCCTCTTCTTTTCCCCCCGAATGTCTCGGGTTTCTGACATCTTTGTCTTACTTTCCATTCGTTCCCGTGCTGGCGAGATTCTGTGGCTCGTCTCCCGCGGTTGGGTTTACACGCGGTGGGCTCCCTGTAGGTCCTCTGTGTAACATCCACTAGATCCGGAAGCGTTTCCTCTGCAGTTTTTTTCTTGAGTCTTTTCCTGAGGCTACAGTAATTCCACTTTTATGAAACTTTATTTTCCCAAACTACGGCGCACATCCTCACTATCTGCCATCATGGCTCCGCACCCCCCACGTCTTAAATTTAAGGTTTTATTTCTGACTTTTGAACAACCAAAGAGACAAATTTTGTGTTATTTTAAAGTAATCTATTATGTTCTATTAATGCCTCTTAAGTTCTAATTGTTTAAAACAACTGATTTTTAAAGAAGTTATGATTTGATTAAATCGGTTCTATACTTTGTCATGATGTTAAGGGATCTTATTTCAACCAGGTATTTTGAGCCTCTTGTCATCTTTTTTTTTCAAACTTTTATTTAATGAATATAAATTTCCAGTGTACAGCTTATGTACTACAATGCCTTCCCCCTCACATAACTTCCCTCCAACCAAGAACCCTCCCCTCTCCCACTCCCTCTCCTCTTCCATTTGCATCAAGATTCATTTTCAATTCTCTTTATATACAGAAGATCAATTTAGTATAAAGATTTCAACAGTTTGCACCCACATAGAAACACAAAGTGAAACATACTGTTTGAGTACTAGTTATAGCATTAAATCAAAATGTACAGCACATTAAGGACAGCGATCCCACATGAGAAGCAAGTGCACAGTGGCTCCTGTTGTTGACCCAACAAATTGACACTCTAGTTTATGGCACCAGTAACCATCCTAGGCTGTCGTCATGAGTTGCAAAGGCTATGGAAGCCTTCCAAGTTTACCGACTCTGATCATATTTAGACAAGGTCATAAAAGACAGAGTGAGGATAGTAACCAATGATCCTAAGAGTGGCATATATGAGGTTTGAACAATTATACAGCATTAAGTGGGGAAGAGGACCATCAGTACACACAGGTTGGGAGTAGAGCCATTGGAGGTAGAGTAGAGGTTATGATTACAAAGGAATGAGGCCCAAGTACACTAGACAGGGTCTAGAACAAAGGACAGAGTCATTATTAGAGGAGCTAAGAAAGGTGCTGTCTAAGCTACAAGTAATTTTTCTGATTGAGAGGCAAATAGAACCTGATAGAAGGGGCTTGATAATAATCTGGTGGGCTTTAGGCCTTGCAAGTTAAGAGGCCCAGACCTATCTATCTCTTCCCATGGGGCACATCCTAAGGGAGGTGTGAACCTCCTAGGGGAAGGCACTCTGTTGACTTTCATTACTTGGCTGGCCTGGGAGGAGAGCTGGCCAGGTAAAGGCAGGTGGCATCTCTAACAAGAAATTTACAGTTCTGCCTGCAATGTTGCTGACCCTACTTGACCATCCCCTCAGCTGAAGTGGTCACTTTGGAAGTTGGGCTGAGTGAAGGGCTTTTCAGCTTAGAGCCAATAAGATCTGTGGCTCTGACCTAGGCATCCTTCGACTCCAAGGCAGGTCCATTTCCAGTGATCCAACTCTTGGCAGAGCTGCCAGGGCTCTTCACAAGCTGACTTCTGCTGAAGCCCAGGCTTACCACATTGAAAGCCACTGCAGTGGACTGGCCTGTTGGGTCTCCTTGAGGGCAGATCACTGTACAGATCAGCCATTCATAGGCCTGCCACCCATTGCTTCTGGTGCCTAGCTTTCTTTTCCTCCTGGTTTGTGTTAAAGCAGACCAGAGGATGCAAGTCAAGGGAGTGCCCGTGTCCCATCTCTAATCTTCGGTGGCCTGAACTACAAGTCTATAGTCACAGGCATGTTCTGTAGTAGTTTTTCTAAGGTAGACAATGCCCATGAGGAAAATTATATTCTCACTTAAAAATTTTCTTTCCCTTTGGTCTGAAAGGGAGTTTTTTTTCTACTTACTGTATACTTCGCTGATGGCGAAGAGAATCTAGCTATGAGATTATTATTTTAGTTCTTATTTTGGCTATGCTATTACAGAAAAATATTAGCCATCTCTTTTATAAGGTCTAAAGATTAAATTGTGCGTCCTACAGATTCCTTCATAATAGAATTAGTTTCCTACCTTGAAGAGAATAGAGAAATGAAAGAACAAGTTGGGCTTAGAATAGAGAAATGAGGGAGCAAGTCCTAGATCGCTTGCTGACAATAGCAATATCACATGAATACTTAGCAAACAGCTTCAACCATTAGATAACAACTTAAGAAAACGTTTACCAGAAGGTCCAATGCCTTCTATAAATTTTAAGAATCATGTATTTGGAAACACCTGTTAAATATCTAACATGATGTAGTTTGTTTAGCCAGTAAACTTAAGCACAACCATCTAAAATGTTTTTAGTTTCTTTCTACCAACACGTTTAAAACATATGATACACAGATTCAGGTCGCACAAATTAAAATGTATCTTTGATTGATTTTAGCAGCTTAAATTTATGGACAATCTTATCTATAAGCCATTTAAAATAAAACTCTTAATAATATTGTTATAATAATTTTAATTATTTTATAATAATTTTAATAATAAAATTTCCCCATGTGGACATACACATATAACTAGCTTAGTAGACCAATATAGCAATTTTAATACTAGCTTTTAAAATCTTTAACTCTTTTTGTAGATTGCCAATTGATTTGAATTGCTTTTTGTTTTTAGTAACCTCAGTTAACCATACTTTCTCTCAGTTGGTACTGGTAATACATTATTGGCTTCATCTGTTCACAGAGCCATCCCAAAGTACAGAATACAATAGAAGTGGCTGGAAAAAGTCCATAGGAACCTATAGGAGGACAGCTAAACACAGAACCAACAAGGCTTTAGTTTTATGAGCAGCAAATCATATATGACTGTGGATGACGAAAGACTTTAAGTCGCCATGTTTAAATTTATAAACTCATCAACCAACAAGAGGCACTTACTTACTTCACAGTATTTTTGAAAGCACCTGTAGGATTTTACAAGTATTTAACCCTTTAGGCCTCTGGGGCTTTCTCATTAAGATAACTATCATGTCTAGTAACACAAGATCATTAGACTTTTTAATTCTCAAACATTTATATTAATAGCATTTTCCATTATAGAAACTTAAAGTCTGGTACCAGATCACATCTTGACAGTACTTCTAATATAATCCAAATAGACTGATTGGTTGGTGTCTCTATAAGATGAGAGACATAGGTCCTTCAATTTTTTCAGTGGGGCCCAAACTGGAAAAACCCAAGTCCAGGATTTACTGGAAATTTTAGAGACCAGATTGTTTGAAACTTTGAATTTTTGAATGCCTGTCAAGAATGCCAAGAAGGCTCAAAATCCAAAATATCTGGTTGAAATAAGATTCCTTAAAATCATGACATAACATAGACCAAATTTGATCATTGTTACAAGGTGATTATTCAAATCTTTGAAAATAAGCACATATTTAAATAACCCATAGCTCTTAATAAAAATTCAGCTGTTTTTGAACAATTAGAATTTAACAGACATCAAGAGAACATAATAGATTACGTTAACACATTGCTTTAACAGAGCATCAGAGTTTAATTCTATGTCAAAGAGAAATTGAGCTTCCTGTGATCTTTTGCTGTGAGGTTTCCTTCCTTTACCTTCTTTCATATTGGTGACCATGTTTCTGTGTTTCTGTGTGTAACACATCTTTAAGCATCTTTTGCAGGGCAGGATGAGTGGCAACAAATTCTTTCAGTTTCTGTTTGCTATGAAAAGTCTTAATTTCACCTTCATTCACAAATGAGAGCTTTGCAGGATATAATATTCTGGGCTGGCAGTTTTTCTCTCTTAGTACCTGGGCTATGTCTCCTCATTCCCTTCTAGCTTGTAGGGTTTCTGATGAGAAGTCAGCTGTGAGTCTAATTGGAGATCTTCTAAGAGTAATCTGATGTTTCTCTCTTGCACATTTTAGGATCTTTTCTTTATGTTTCACTGTGGTGAGTTTGATTACAACATGTCGTGGTGAGGATCTCTATTGGTCATGTTTATTAGGGGTTCTATAAGCTTCCTGTACTAAGATGCCTCTGTCCTTCTCCAAACCTGGGAAATTTTCTGCTAGTATGTCACTGAAAATGCCTTCTAATCCTTTCTCCCTCTCCATGCCTTCAGGAACTTCTAGAACCCGAATGTTGGGTTTTTTAATAGTATCCTGTAGATTCCCAACAATATTTTTTAGATTTCTAATTTCTTCTTCCTTTCTTTGGTTTGCCTGTTTCCTGTTCTGTCTTCTAAGTCTGATATTCTCTCTTCTGCTTCATCCATTCTGTTTTTAAGGCTCTCTAATGTGTTTGTCATTTGATCTATTGAATTCTTCATTTCATTGTGGTTTTTTGTCACTATCACAGTTTCTTGTTCTACTAGTTGTTTCATTTCATTTTGATTCCTCCTTAATATATCATTTTCATGAGAGAGATTTTCTATCTTGTCCATTAAGGATTTCTGTAGTTCAAGAATTTGTTTTTGAGAACTTCTTAATGTTCTTATCAATTTTTTGAGATCCGCTTCTTGCATTTCTTCGATCTCATCATCTTCATAATCTTGAATTGGGGTGTCTTTTTCATTTGGGGGTGTCATAGTGTCTTCCTTGTTCTTGTTACCTTCATTTTGCATTTGTTGTTTGGCATGTTGGAGATATTTGGTTTTTTCACTGTGGTGTTTTTTCTTGTTACACTATGGCTCTATATTAAGTGGACTGTCTGCTTTCAGTGGAGCCTTAGAGGCTTGAGATGAGTGTGGACTGAGAGCTGTGTTTGGTTCCTCAGGGTTGAGGGTGTGTCAAAGATGACACTCCCAGGTTAGGTGTGGTAAATCTCTCTTTTTTTGATTCAAAAGGGAAGTAATTCCGCACAGCTGAACGTAATTGGAGGTAGTTAGCAGGTGAATGATATACCCACAGGAGCCAGAGATCAGAAGCTCTTTCCCAAGGACCACACAGGGAATCTGTGCTGCCCTCAGTGTGGGCTCCAATTCTCCTGCAGTCTCCCACTGGGTTGCCAAGTTAGATGCTAATCTCCTGTTATTTCACCCCTCCCCCCAGAGTCAGGTTTTTCTGCTAGGCTAGGGCCAGTGCAGACCTGAGGTCGCCTTGCTTATGAAGTATGTCCAAAATGGCACCTGCTCTTTGTCTTGCTTGCCTTTGAGGGGTGAGCGGAGAGAAAGAAACTCGTGTCCATATCGGTCACTTTTTTTTTTTCCTCTCTCTCTTCTAGTTAGCCTGGTGAACTTTTCCCCACAGAGTTTCAAGCCTCGTTCCCTCTAGTCTCCTCTTTCTGGTTTCCCGCTGGTGTCTCGAGCTATTGAGGTTCGGCTCACCTCGCGTTGCAGCGCTGGTGTGTTGAGTCTGCCGCTGGTGTCCCGAACTTGGGCTCCCACACTCTCGACGCAGGTCCACTGTGAATCACTAGTTCCAGAAGTGTTTCCTCTGCTGTTTCTTCCCCTACTCTTCCTTGACCCTGCAGTATCTCCACTTTTATTAACCTGTCTCTCCCCCGGACTAATAGTGTGCTCCCTTCCTATTCCGCCATCTTGCCGCTCTCCTTTCTTGTCATCTTTTGCAGGCATTCAAAAAAATCAAAGTTCCAAAGAATTTGAACTTTGATATTTCCAGTTGGGTTCCTGGAAATGTCAAAGGATATATGTCTCTCATCTTGGAGAGACACCAGCTAATTAATCAGGCTATTTGGGTTACATTACAGATACTGTTAAAATGTAAAGTCATGCTAAATTTAAGTTTTGATAATGTAAAATAAAATGCCACTGATACAAATGTCTGAAAGTTAAAAAGTCTAATGATCATGTGTTACTAGACAATCTTGTGTTACTCTTAATGAGAAAGGCCCAGAGGCCTAAAAGAATTAAATGTTTTGTAAAATCCTACAGGTGCTTTTGAAAATACTGTGTGAAGTATGCAAATGCCTCTTGTTGGTTAATGAGTTTATCATTTTAAACATAGCTATTTAAAGTCTTTACTCATCCACAGTTTTGTATATCAGATTTGCTGCTCTAAACTAAAATATTGTTGGTTCTGTGTTTAGCTGCCCTCCTATAGGTTCTGATGGACTTTTTCCAGCCACTTCTATTGAATTCAGTAGTTTTGAATTGTTCTGTAAACAGATGAAGTCAATAATGCACTACAGGTTCCAACTGGAAGAAAGTATAGTTAATCAAGTTTTCAAGAACAGAAAGTAATTTTAATTGGTTGGTAATAAAAAAAAAAGCTAAAGATTTTAGGAAACTATTGCTAAAACTGCTTTATTGTTCTATCTTGTATGTTGTGTTATGTGTGTATTCATATTGCATGTCTCCATGGGAAAATTTACTTTGAGCTCTGTCTTAATTGGTTTAGCAAGGAAGGATTGCTCATAAATTTAATAGCTAAAATTAATTGAAGATACATTTGATTCATCTGACCTGAATCTCTTTGTCAGATGTTTTAAATTTGTTGATAGAAAGGAACTAAAAAATGTTTTATGTTTCTGTTTATTGTTTAAACAAGCCACATCATGTTAGATATTTAAGATATATTTAAATACATGTATTCTTAAAATTTATAGAAGGCATTGGACCTACAGTAAATATTTTATAGGCTATTATTTAATGGTTAAAACCACTTGTTAATATTCCGTTTGACATTGTCAGTGGGCATTCAGGCAAGCCTGACTTGCTCCCACATTTCTCTATTCTCTTTAAGATGGGACACTGACTCTGTCCTGAGGGATTCCTCAGGATGTAGTTTGATTTTTAGATCTTATGAAAGGAGTGACTAACATGTTCTGTGTAACAGCATAGCCAAAATGAGAGCTTAAATCATAATTTCATGGCTGGACTTACTTCACCATGGGATCCCAAATTCCCTTGGGCTAGATGGTGAAAGTGACATCTTAAGTTTTGACATATATATATATATATATATATATATATATATATATATAGTCATATATATAATCATTAATCATATTAATCATATATATATGATTAAGTTTAAAAGTGACTGTATTTGATTGCATTAAGTTTTAAGTTGGTCATGTAGGAGGCACTAATTGTTAAAGTGATCATATCAATAGAATTAATATAATTAAAGAGGAGTAAATGCTTTAACATGGGAAGCAGTCCATACAGCAGACTCATAGAATGGCAATTGCTCTAAGTAACGCTCAGTGACCTCAGAGTCATCCCTAAAGGCATTCTGATCTGGCTAAAAAGCCCACAAGAGCATTTCAGGCATGGAAAGTCAGGACACTTGTGCGAAAAGGTGTACCTACAGGGAGAGTCTCCCTGGGTGAGACTCCTGTGGAAAGAAGTGGTCATCAAAGAAGGATGTACTCTCTTCAAAGGGAGAACTTTCACTTTGCTTACGTCCTTCTCTAAATATTGACTGAGTTTGTGGATTCAGAAGGCTTCCATAGCCTAGACAGCTCATGTCAAGAGCCTTGGGTGATCACTGACATCACCCAAAAGAGTGTGAATTGTTAAATTAACCATAGGAGTCACTGTGCACTAACTTCCCAAGCAGGACCTCAAGACTATGCTTAAAAAAACAGAGGGGAGACTATGATACCCCCACTATTAGTGTATTAACTTTGCTCCTTTCACCATAAAGTTCTTATAGGTCTCACCCCCTGGAGAGCCACCAGCATTGAAATGCTGGAGACCTCTCACAGGTGCAACCCAATTGCCTCTGGTTTGATGGAGGGACCCAACCACCCAACAATGGAAGGGGCCTGATCCCCTCATAATGATGGGCAAAGGTTTTGCTTGTGTTTTCCAGAGATCACTCTGCAGCCTATGTGGATAGCAGCCTGAAATGCCAAACCCTGGACCCAGTCTCTGAAAGCTCACCCTCTGACAAGCCAACTTCAGCGCCTTTCCCTGAACAAGCCATTCACAGAAAGATCCTCTTCAGATCAGCTACAGCTTAAATGGAAGGGACCTTACCAGGTGCTACTGAACATGACTACCTCAGTAAAATTAGGATTAAATGTCTACCTCTCAAGTCCTCACAGGTGTACTCAAAAGACATGCCTGATTATTCCTGTAAGCCAGAGATCTTAAGCAAAAAGTAAAGCCTTTGCTGTCCTCACATCAAGAGTGCTGCACCTGAAGGCAGGCATGGTGTACCTGCCTCTTTTGATTCTCTGTTATTAATAATAAAACTCCTAATGTGTTCTTCTATTATAATACTCTATACTCAAGCTAAATGGGTTTATAATGTATCACCACCCACTATCTGGGAGTCTGTAGGATGTGGTCTTTTCATCTTAAAGGGGCACTCCACTTACAATTGGTCATGTTCCAGTTTTGCTCATACTAATTAACAAACTTACATGTTCCAGAACTCAACAACTTCTGGGAGTAACTGACCATGCAGGGGACACAGACATTGGTAGTGACCAAGATTGCTCCAGCTCACAAAGAGAATTTGTTAAATGAGATAGGCAGAGACTTCCAGACCCAGGACAGGCAGGGCCTGCACTACATCCCTCATAAACAGGAAGCAGCTACAGAAGATGTGATGATTCTACACCCTTCAACATCCCTAGGATTAAGGGAATGGAGTCTCTGAAGGGGGTATGATGCAGGCAGTCATACATGATTAGACTTGAGAGCTGAAAGGCTATGACTTCATCACACTTTCCCCATGCCCCCTGCGTGATCTCATGCCCCTGCTTTCCCATATCTGTGCACCCGCCTGCCAATTACAAAGGCCTGAAACATGGTGGGCCTGATCTTTTCCCCTTTGCCCTTCTTTTCCTCCCTACCCTTAATTCCCATGGTAGGCATTCTTCAATTTAATTTAAAGCTTATTATGGGTTTCAGCTTGTTGCCGTGCCGCGCTTAGCAGAGTCACACTTGCCCTAAAACAAAGGGAGGAGATGTGGGTGATCCTGTGAGACTTTCTGCCTAGCCCATGTGGCTAGCCTGACTGATGGTAGGAGGTGGGAGCCTCAGGCACATTTCCTCCCACCCCCACCTTCTGCCAATTAGGTAAACTGTTGCTGGGAGTGGTCCAGGCCCACCTTGAAAGCTACCCTAACTATGAGACCTTTAAGGTAATTGGAGATGCATATTGGTGCCAGTGTTGGTTCTATCCTATAGAGTTAGGGTTGCCCTGAATTAGTTATGCCCCTTCTGCCTGCCCTTTGAAAGTGTACATGGTCATTAGTAAAGGTGGACATGTTCACTGAAGCCTGTCCCTGGTGCTTTCTGTGGAAGAACACCATTGTCTCACTCTCCCCAATGGTGGGGCCTCACAGGACAAGTCCACAGCTCTTGGCCTGCTCCCTGCTTGGTATGGACCCTACTGAATTTCCAGACTTTCCTTTCTCCTTTAGAGAAAGCCCTCACTCTCCTATGTGTTTCTCTCACTGAATAAAAGCTTAAAAACTCAGCTTATCATCTGGTCTATTTGAGCCAGTATTCAGAATTTGTCTCTGAATTCATGGCAAGAACCCACACAGATTATTAATTTCAGAAATATTAATAAGTGCTGAAGTCTTAGGGCCAAATTATGGAGTCTTTTATTTCTAAAAGCCTATGGCTGCACAGGGGCCTGTGCTCTCCAAATCATACTGCCCTGATAGAGCTCAAGGGTAAGCTTCAAAAGGCCAAAACCATATCTTGTTGAAGTTAATTACAAAGCCAAGCATTTGTTACAGGAGCTAGAGCAAGCAACATTATGCTTATTTCAGGGGCATTAACCAGTTTCCCAGTACTTAGTGTAAATAAACTTACAAAAAACCTTTCACAAGACTAGTTTTTGAGTAGCTAGCATTTGCGGGACTGGTTACAAAAAAATAGAGGACAATCAGGGACAAAATGGAGTGACTCTGGTCAGGCCATAGCTCATTTGCACTTGAAAATCAGTAAAATGTAGCCCAAGGATCTGCAGCACCTCCTGTACCGACCCAGAGGCCTCTCTGACTTTGACCACCTTGACCTCAGCATGACCCCGGCATGGCTCCCCATTCTCTGTTACAGGAAACTGGGTTGCCAGCGTCACTGCAGAGAACAAGAACAGTCCCACAGTGACAGAGGTGGAGCCTGGAGCTGGAGTCTCTACAAGTGGCAAGGACCCATGGCAGTGTGGCCAGGAGTTCCCCAGGTCTCACAGAGGACAGTGAGTATGCCTCTGGTGGACTTCTTGTTGCAGGCAGAGGATTGTTCACCTGCAATCCTCACTTCAGGACTGGTTACTATGTGAATCATGCTGGCTGTGAGGCCTTAGCCCCATGCAAAACTTGGCTCATCCCTTGGCTGCCTAGAATTAATCTCAGACATGGCCAAGCAGACCCCACAGCACTGCTCAGTGCATGGCATGGCCTCTGTCAGTGAGGATAGTGTCAACATAAAGAAGCCACACCACTGCTCCTGAGCCAAAAACCCAAAAGCACTTGTCTGTCCCAATGTCTGAACACCAGCCTGTTTTCAAAATCAATTTCATTGTGACAGGATGAAGAAGTCATTAAAACTGGAGAAAAAGATTCTACACACATTTCAAAAGATAAAGAGGAAGAATACATCTGGACTAATCCATAATGCAAACATTATACAACTGCAATGATTGAAGAAATCAAATTTCCACATGAGCAATAATATAAAAAATCAAACTAAATTTTGAAACAGGATATTCTTCAATAGGTGAATGTATGAGTAAACTGTGTTGTGTCTGAGAGACCTCGGCCTGGATGAAGGCGCAGCTATTTTAGAATGGGCCTCCATCTTGTAACTTGGGCTTGACCGAGCCCTGAACCCTGAAGCTCATGAAAGAAAAAATAAATAAATGAACTCCCCTTGCAATAAACCCCACCTAGCAACAGCCAATCAGCAGCTAGCAGGGAGATACCTAAAGTTTCAGGTGTCTTTTCAGGCACTTAAGGTAATTGATAATATCCTGAGACCCTGCAGTTTGGCAAGTACACCATAGTGGCTCTGACCCTATACTTTAGCCAATCATTTTTTTTTTTACTTTTTGACAGGCAGAGTGGACAGTGAGAGACAGAGAGAAAGGTCTTCCTTTGCTGTTGGTTCACCCTCCAATGGCCGCTGCGGCTGGCATGCTGCAGCCGGCGCACCATGCTGTTCCAAACGTGCCGGCCTGAGTAGTAGTTTTACCATTAATTCACATAGTACAACACACTGAGGACAGAGATCCTACATGGGAAGCAGGTGTACAGTGATTCCCATTGTTGATTTAACAATTGACAGTAATCACCCAAGGCTCTTATCTTGAGTTGCCGAGGCTATGGAAGCCTCTTGAGTTCACAAATTCCAACCTTATTTAGATAAAGCCATAATCAAAGTGGAAGTTCTCTCCTCCCTTCAGAGAAAGATATCTCCTTTGATGGCCCGTTCTTTCTGCTGGGATCTCACTCACAGAGATCTTTCATTTAGCAACCTGGTTATTCTTAAAGTAACAAGCTGATATAAGTGCATATGAAAATGCAAAGAATCTAGGATAGCCAAAATAACTGAAAAATAATTAAATCAAAGGGATGATGATTTTTAAGTGTTATAAATTTATACTAATCTAAAGTATGCTGTTGTCATACAGAAAGCCAGACAGATGAATGGAACACAAAAGAGGTTCCAGAGAAGATCCAAACACAGTGAACAGGTTTTCTACAGAGGCACTATCACAGTGCAGGGGAGAAAGTATAGCCTTTTCAACACATGGTGTTAGCACAATGAGATACTAATTTCCAATAAAATAGCTTCTATTTACAAAATTGAAAAGAAAATATGCCACAGATCTAACTGTAGTACTGAAAACTACAATACTTCCAGAAAAAAAATCATAGAAGAATTTTTTTTTTTCACTTTAAGTTAGGCAAAGATTTCCTAGATACAAGAAAAAATTAAAATCTATAATTGAGTACAGGGATAATTAACACTTAACCAAAGCCTAAAACTTCTTTTCTTCAAGACTTATTTATTTATTTGAAAGGCAGAATTACAGAATGGCAGATGCAGAGAGAGAGAGAGAGAGAGAGAGAGAGAGATCGTCCATCTGCTGGTTCACTCCCCAGATGGCCACAATGACCAGAGCTGGGCTGATCTGAAGTCAGGGGGCAATAGATTCTTCTGGATTTCCCATGTGGGTGCAGGAACCCAAGCACTTGGGCCATCTTCTACTGCTTTCCCTGGCTATAACAGTGAGCTTGATCAAAAGTGGAGCAGCCAGGACTCAAAGTCATACCCATATGGAATGTTAGTTCTGCAGGCAGCAGCTTTACCCACTATGCCATAGCATAGCCCCAAAAACTTCTTTTCAAAATACTGTCTAAAGAATGAAAGTCAGAGCAAAAAAAAATCCTTTAAAAATATACTGAGACCAGCTTTGTGGCATAGTGGGTAAATCTTCTGCCTAGAGTACCGGCATCCCACATGTGCACCGGTTTGAGTACCAGTTACTCAACTTCTGATTCAGCTCTCTGCAATAGCCTGGGAAAACAGTAGTAGATGACCCAAATCCTTGGACCCCTGCACCCTCATAGGAGATCCAGAGGAAATGCTTGGCTCCTGGCTTTGGATAGGCACAGTTCTGGCCATTGCAGCCAACTGGGGAGTGAATTAGCAGTTGGAAGACCTCTCTCTCTCTCTGCCTCTCCTTCTTGCTCTGTGCAACTCTGGCTTTCAAGTAAATAAATAAGTCTTTTTTAAAAAAAGAAAAAGGAAAAATATACCTGATAAATTAAATTTTATAGTGTAATACATAAGATGCCAACAAAACAACCCTTAATTCTAAAATAGTAAGCATGTTAGAAATAGTTCACCACAGAAGACAGGAGAGGGAGCTGTTGTTTAATAATGGGTTGAGCCATCTCCTACAATACTGGGATTCTATATGAGTGCTGATTTGAATTCTGGCTGCTATACTTCCAAACCAGTTATATTAATGCTTGTGGGAAAGCAGCAGTGGATTCCACACATATTCTGACCCCTGGCACATATGTGGGAGACTGATATACAGTGATCCTCACCAGGTAATCAGCAAGCCTTGAGTACATGCAACTTCCCACGGTGACTGCCCAAAGTCCCAGCCACACCCTGAGCCCCTCCATGCAGCATCAGTGTTCTCACAGTCCCAGCACACAAGCCTCCCACAGTCATGAGCACCCAGCCCTCCATCAGTTCCCCCCACCAAATTCAAGTTTCTCTGCTCTGCTGTTTGCTGGGTGTACAGACACTGGTGCATCTATTACATATGTCCAAAATGATGCCTGCTTTCTATCAGCTTATTACAGAATGCCAGTTTCAGGGTGGTCAGGGAGACAGAAACATGACAGGTACACTGTCCTACCTAGGGCTCCTAGCTGGATTCCCACCAGGATCTTTCTGCAACTTTATCACCAGTGGCTTGGGATGCTCCAGTCTGGTCTCACTTCCTGAGCTGCTGCTGAGGTTCTTGGCTGCTGGGTTTCTGAGTTGTGCATGTCCACACCCTGCACATGGTCCACAGTGTCCCTCTAATTTGTGTGGAGTTTCCTCTGCCATTTTTTCCCTAACTCTTCCTTGAGACTGTACTCTCTCCACTTTTTTCATACTATCTTCTACAACAGTAAGCTCCCTCTATTCCTCCATCTTAATCCAATCCTTGATTTATTTTTTCTCAAGAAATTCATCATCTGTTCAATTACTCATCTGTTCAATTGTTTATTATTGTGTTCAACAAATACTTACTGAACAACCAGTGCATGTCCTAATAGTCATGGTGGTAAGAGACATGGCTTTTAAATTTTAAAATTTTATAATAAAAATGATAATCTGTGATAGATTGCCAATATTTTATTTTCTAAAGTACATATACCAAGTCTTCTCATTTTCCCTAGAGTATAAACAACTATTATACAGTACCCTGAAAAATCATAGCCGTTTATGATAACAGGGTCAATGACACTGTCATATATATAATGCTAAGGAATGGCTAAATTTCATCTTTCAAATTGCTTTTATTGGATGCATGCTTGTGAGAACACTACTAGAAAGGCTTCACTCTAAGCTCATTTTCCCAACCGCACCTCCCTCCCTACAAACTGCCCTCTCTAACTTGGATTCTGTATCATCTTCACTCTCTGAAAAAGAATGCACCTGCCAACTAATGTGAAGAGCAAATCACTTCATCTTCTGTTTAGATGCTGCTTTTTGGACACTTGTGTGCTTCTACCTCCAAAAACAGCCACTCTGTCATTCAACAGTCACTGTTATGTCCTTCAACAAATAGGCACTAAAAAAAGACAAGAACAATCCTACACTTCATGGGTATTGTGTCTTCCCAGAGCCTGTAGATTACAATTCTCATGGCTAAGGTCACCAAGGAGTTGGATCAAGACAGACAGCATAGAGTTCCCTATTAAAAAAAAAAAGGTCAGGTCTTCCTCTAACACATTTGTGTTAGCCAATGAAAATTTGTTAGATTATTAGATCAGCTACTTACTACATTAGGACAAAGAGATAACATAGCATCATGGAACGAATAAGAAAATGAACCTAGGGTGCTGCGATTTTTTCCTTTTTTCGTGGAGGCAGCTGGCAGTTTGAGGAAGAGAAGAGTTTGGACAAGAGTGCAAGCTCTGAACCAGCAAAAGCCAACCCTAGCTGAAAGAGTGATGGTCCACACCAAAAGTTCTTGCTTTCCAAAATTCAGAAACAAGCTTCCCAGAAACTGAGATGCCCCAGGAAGAAAATACAGCTAAAGATTCCAGTTAGGCTGACTCCAATAAGACAAGAAGAGAAACACATTTTTCAACATGATGCTTGAAGTATGTTCTTCATCTCATGAAGCATCTGTCCAGGGTCTGGTGCCCTCTTGGTAATGTCAGCCATCAAATAGATGCCATACTTCCCCCCTAGCTGAACTGTAGCCATCATCATTCATCAGCTGGCCTCTACCCTGTTCAGCAGCACTGAAGCCTATACCCTATCCCCAAGCCCTACTTCAACATCCCCAGCTTCTGTAGCTGGATGGACCAGAGATACTGGTAAGCCAAACTCGAGTGAAGACAAGGCACAATAAAAAGAAATATGGAGAAGTGTGTAATTCAGGTTTGAGTAGTAGAGAAAACATGTACTTAACTAACCAGTCTTGGTTCCAATCCAGGTCCTGCAACATGTTAGTCTGTCACAAGACTTTGAGCCAATGATCTTGCTCCTCAGCATCTGTCTCCTCATCTGCAGAGATAAAACGCCGACTTTGCAGAGCTACTGTGAAATTTAAATACATATGAAGGGCCGGCGCCGTGGCTCATTAGGCTAATCCCCCGCCTTGCAGTGCCGGCACACCGGGTTCTAGTCCCGGTTGGGGCACTGATCCTGTCCCGGTTGCCCCTCTTCCACGCCAGCTCTCTGCTGTGGCCAGGGAGTGCAGTGGAGGATGGCCCAAGTCCTTGGGCCCTGCACCCCATGGGAGACCAGGAGAAGCACCTGGCTCCTGCCATCAGATCAGCGCGGTGCGCCGGCCGCAGAGTGCCTACCGCGGTGGCCATTGGAGGGTGAACCAACGGCAAAAGGAAGACCTTTCTCTCTGTCTCTCTCTCACTATCCACTCTGCCTGTCAAATAAATAAATAAATAAATAAATATGAAGTTGTCCTTCTTTATTAAAAGACAATCCCAAATGCACGTGAGGCAAGAATTTGATTTTACTAGACACAAATCCTACAGTATAACTCTGAGAATATAAAAATCAAATCTGAATAACATATAGAAGCTACTTTGATGCAACAAAATATACATGCACATGTAACAGTTGTACAAATTCCCAGCTTCAGCTTAGGAAATCAGAATTATCTAAACAAAACAGATGTTAATAACCAAAATGTATGATGAGTTCTGCTCATTTCTTCACCACAAATAAAGACCTTCCAGGATGAAATCAATGTCCTCATTTGCTTTCTCTAAGTTTGCTGGTGGTTAGGATCACTTCATTGGCCTCCTGGGGTTTCCAAGGCAACTGTTAGGGTAATTCTCAAAAGGAAAAGAATACCAATCTGTGGCAACTATTCTAGAGACATTCATACAGTAATAGGCATTATTACTAGAAATGCAGTGCTCTCAACAGCAGCTATCTCCTCTGGATAATTTACTACATACAAAGCTCTAAGTAGGTAAACTTACACTTCTGCATAAAAAGTAATAATTATTACTACAAGAAACCATCAGAACTCTAAAATTAATTTCATGAAAGTGAATTACAAAACCTAAAGCCCAAATTTGCAACATAAACCAGTATTGTCTTGCCAAAAAAAAAGTTAATTCTCAACTGTCTACACCTAAGAAATTCCCACAGCTGCCTCATGTCATCCTTTTCCAGGAGTCCTAGGGAGGAAAAGAAATAGGTAAATTATATTCAGAATGTCCTTATTGTTTCTGTTTACTATCACATAAATTTATGATAGGTCAACTTTCAGTTCAGCATTTCAGTGTTCAGTTGTTCTAGAATATTTCATTTGTGGAGCAGGTATGTAACCTAGAAGTTAAGATGCCTGCATCCCATGTTAGAGTACCTGGGTTTCATTTCTGGCTCTAGAACCTGACTCAAGCTTCCTGATAATCCAGATCCTGGGAGACAGATAACTGCTCTTGCTACCAACCTAGGAGGCCTTGATTGAGTGCTTTTCTGCTGACCTAACCCCAAGTGTTTAGGCACTCATGGAGTGGACATGAAGAGTTTAGCTCTTTCATTAAATTCCTATCTCTTTGTCTCTATGCCTTCCAAATTTAAAAAATGACAGTAAATCTATTTCTGAGTCATTTAATAAAGAATCACATCTAACCATGAACTATAAAGCAATTGAAGTTCTAAACAGAATTATTTTTAAATTTTTTATTTACATAAAGTGAACAAATTCCATGCATTTCATATGTACAGATTTAGGAGCATAGTAATACTTCCCACCAACTCTCTCGCCCTTGCTCCCATATTCCCTCTTCCTTCTTTTCTTAATTTTTCTTTTAATTTTTACAATGACATACTTTTAAAACTCCATGAAGTAAAGAATTCAATAGATATCAAGTAGGAAAACCACTGTTCTTCAAGAGTATAGACAAGCACAGTAAACCATATTCACATTTTAAAGTCTCAATTTTGCTAACATATGTATATTTTGTCACAGTAAATTTATAAAATATGTTTCAAGATTTGTACTGCCTACACATGCAAACAAAAGTATATAGAATAAACATAGCCTTCTCTACCAGATCACTTAAAGCACTGTAAAAACATATTGTAATTGATTAATTTTTAAAAGAAAACTTCTTAGAATTCCACATTCCTCAATTATCACCAACTTTTCTATTGCCTTTCTTATTTAAAATGTTTTAAGTTCTCTGAATTTAACCATATCAGTCAAAATTCTATAGCAACCATCTACTGAAATGGTTCCTTAATAAATTCAATTGTCAGCTACCTATAAAGCATTCAAGGTCATTGATATAGTAAAATGTTTTCTTGCTATGACCCAGGGAGGATACAATCCTGGTTTATTTCCAGAAAAGTTATCACTGCAAACATTTTTGCAAAAGAAAATGAAGGATTTAGTTTACCTTTTTTATCCTGATCACATGAACAGTTTTCATCATTCACTTGTAGCAGACTCCTGCATTAAAATCAATTAACTGAGTATTTCATTTAAAAAAAAACAATGAAGAAAAGCAATTAGCCTATTAATATAGACTGCATCTGTTGGTGAACTAAAGGTAGATATTTCTTGCCTCTGGAAACATTTTTGAGGTAAACTTGATAGGATTTGTATACAGACAAGAGAGGAGTTGTGAAAGAGAGATTAATCAAGAATTGCACTGTGGGCCAGTGCTGTGGCTCACAAGGCTAATCCTTCGCCTGCAGTGCCAGCAGCCCAGGTTCTAGTCCCAGTTGGGGCGCCGGTTCTGTCCCGGTTGCTCCTCTTCCAGTCCAGCTCTCTGTTGTGGCCCGGGAGTGCAGTGGAGGATGGCCCAAGTGCTTGGGCCCTGCATCCGCATGGGAGACCAGGAGGAAGCACCTGGCTCCTGGCTTCAGATCAGCGTAGCACGCCAGCCGTAGTGGCCATTTGGGGGGTGAACCAATGGAAGGAAGACCTTTATCTCTGTCTCTCTCTCTCTCACTGTCTATAACTCTCTCTCTCTCTGTCTCTCTCTCTCACTGTCTACTCTGCCTGGCAAATAAATAAATAAATAAATAAATAAATAAATAAATAAATAAATAAATAATTGCATTGTGGATCTCAGCACAGCAACTGCAGAAGTTGCCACTAACTCATGTAGGGAAGACTACCTAAGGGACATGTATGAGAAAGAATAACATTAGTAATATATTGGACCTGTTGGGATTTAAATACACAATAGATAATCAAAGAGAGGTCTCAAGTAGGCAGTGTGATATACCGATCTGAAATTAAGGAGGGGTTCCTGTGCTGGAGATACAAATTTGGAAACCATTAGTGCAAACAAAGATGTAAAAGGAATTAGAAAGAATATCAAAGATTGAGCTCTACAGCACTTCTGTTTAAAAAGGGGGAGATGAGAAAAAATCAAAAGAAACAGGCTGTTATGGATACACTAGAAAAGCAATAGGAAAACTAGGTGAGTGATAGTTTTAATGCTTATTTCAGAATATTTTTGAGTGATAATGACCAGCATTTTCTATTTTTGATTTTTGAATGACAGCCATTCTAACTGGGGTGAGGTGACACCACACTGTAATTTGTATTTGCATTTCCCGGATGACAGTGATTCTGGAGTTTTTTCATCTGTCTGTTGGCCTTTCTTTTTTTAAAAAGATTTATTTATTTATTTCAAAGTCAGAGTTCCACACACAGAGAAGGGGGGGCTTCCACCCACTGATTCACTCCCCAAATGGCTGCAATGGCCAGAGCTGAGACAGTCTGGAGCCAGGTGCCAGGAGCTTCTTCTGGGTCTCCCATGTGGGTGCAGGGGCCTAAGGACTTGGGTCATCTTCTACTGCTTTCCTGGGCCATAGCAGAGAGCCAGATCAGAAGTGGAGCAGCTGGGACTTGAACCAGCACCCATATGGAATACAGGTATTGCAGGCGGTGGCTTTACCTGCTATGCCACAGTGCTGGCCCCATGTTGGCCCTTTTTATTTCATCCTTTGAAAATGCTTGTTCTTGCCCTTGGCACATTTTTAACTGGATTATTTTGTTGTTGTTGAGTTTCTGGAACTCCTTATATATTCTTGATATTAATCCTTTATTGGATGCATAGTTTTCAAATATTTTCTCTCATTGTTTTGATTACCTTTTCACTTTGTTAATTATTTTCTTTTTTTGTGAAATAATTTCTTAGATTGATGTAATCACATTAGTCTATTGGTGTTTGTTTTATTACTTGTGCTTCATTGCTTAGGCCAATAGCCTTTCCCCTATGTTGTTCATCAGTAATGTGATGGTTTCAGGTATTAGATTTAGATCCTTGATCCATTGTGAGTTGATTCTTGTATAGGGAGTAAGATATAGGTTTGATTTTGAACTACAACAGTGGAAATTCAACTTTCCAAACATCATTTATAGAAGAGACAGAATTCATTTCTAAAATATTTATTTATTTATTTAAAAGACAGAGATATGGTGGGGGAGGAAGAGAGACAAAGAAAGAGATTTTCAGTCTGCTGGTTCTCTCCCCAAATGGTCAGGGCTGGGCCAGGTAAACTACAGAAGCACAGAGCTCCTTCTGAGTCTCTCACATGGGTGCAGGGACCCAAGGTGCATTAGAACAAACATGGATTGGAAGTGGAGCAGCTGAGGCTTGAACCAGCACCCATATGGGATGCAGAAAGTGCAGGTGGAAACTTGACATTCTATGCCCCAGAGCCAGCCCAGAAGCAGCTGAATTTTATCAAACTTTGAAGGAAGAACTGATCCCCATTCTTAAATTATTCAAAACAATTGAAAGGGATAAATCTATTCTTTGAGACAAGAATTAGCTCAATTACAAAAGCACAGAGATGCAATAAATAAGAACTATATACCAATATCCATAATGGACATAGATTCAAAATCCTCAACAAAATGGTATGAAATACATCAATAAAACCATCAATAATACATCAATGAGACCCCAAGTAGAATTTATTCAAGGGATTCAGGGGTAGTTCAACATATGCTAATAAATATGTTATTTAAAATCAATAAAATGAAAGATAAAGCCATTTGATTTTCTCTATAGAGGCAGAGAACCATTTGATAAAATGACATCCTTTCATGATAAAAACCCTTAAAATTCGGGATAGAAAAAGCATACATTGACACAATCAAAGCAATATATAACTAAACCACAGGCAGCATCATAATGAATGAGGAAAAGCTGTGAGAAATTTCACTAAGTCTGGAACCACAGATGGCCATTTTCATTATTATTTTTCAGTAGATTTCTGAAAGTTTTAGTCAGGTATTAGGCAAAAAAAATCAAAGTGATACAAATTGGAAAGGAGGAATTCCAATTATCCCTGTTTGCAGATAATATAATCCTTTATATACAGGAACCAAAAGACTCCACTAAGAGACTATTAGAACTCATAATAGAATTAAGAAAATTTTCAGGATCTAAAATCAACACACAAAAAACCAGTGTCTTTCTTATACATGAACAATTCTCTGACTGAGAAAGAACTGTAAGATTAGGCCCATTCACAGTAGCAAAAAAACAAAAAAAAAAAAACAAAAAAAAAACAAAAAAAACCCCTTGGGTTAAATTTAATCAAGAATGTGAAAGATCTCTACAATGAAAATTACAAAACCTTAATTAAAGAAACAAAAGACATAAAAATGGGAAAAATCTCTCATGTTCATAGATTGGAAAAAGTAATATCATCAAAATGTCCATACTACCCCAAGTAATTGATAGAGTCAAAGCAATCAAATCAAAATATCAAGGACATTCTTCACAATTATAGAAAAAACTGATTTTAAAGTTCATATGGAAAAAAAGAAGACCCCAATTACTCAATTTTAAGCAGAAATGAAGCTGGAGGCATCAGAATACCAGATTCCAAGACATAATCGTGGTCTGCTGTAATCAAAACAGCCTAGTACTGGAACAAAAATAGACATGTAAACAAATGGGACAGAATAGAAACACCAGAAATGAACACATACATTGACAAACAACTAACATTTGACAAATGAGCTAAAATAACTCCCTAGATGCAAATATTTTGGAAGACAAATGAGGAAGCAATTTTGGAGAAGAGTTTTCTGTTGAGAACAATACTACTGGCAGGTTATATTAAATGACATTGAAGAAATGACCTCTAATTTTATAAAAGTAACTGTCAACCTTGAGAGAACAAATTGTGAATGGTCAGGGGAGTGGAAATTACTGGAATGAGTTAAGGAGTAAAGGAAAAGGATATTTGAGACAATGCGTAAAGAGTCCTTTCACAGTCATCATTGCTGAGTGACATAATCATACACAATCTAATTTTACTTTATCTGAGTTTTCTAATCCTTAAATAATGGTTAGAAATTATATTGGCAATACTTCAAAGCTTTTAAACTATGAAATGAATATATAGCAGTAAAAGACAGATCAAGGTACTAAATGATACACATCTAAAGCTAAAGAATAAAATGACTTCTTCAAAATTCCCAAATATGTATAATGTATACTATTTATCATCTTGCTTAGATTTATAGATACCATAAAATGTTTGAAAATTTAAAGACTTGGTAATTCTACCCTAGTCAAATATAAAATTTCTTAATCATATTTAAATTTTGAATTACTTACAAAATAAAAGAAAAAAAGCAGAAAGAAACCTTATTTTGTAATTAAAGATTTGAAAGTTTTATTTGAAGTTCCACTTGAAAAATGTGGGGTGGCACACATTGGTATCTGTAAAATGGGTAATAACATGCATGCAAGATATTCTGAAAAAAAAAAAGATTCACCTCTTTTTGTAAATAAAGATTCATTGGAAATCAACTACATCTATTTACTTAAATCCCTTTAACTCAGGAACCTCATAGTACAAATGTTCTCAGATGTTGTCACAGGCTTGTTCTAGCTTTACTTGCAGCTTTGTATAGAGAATAATAATTCATTTTTAAAAGATTTTATTTATTTGAGAGTTAGAGTAACAGACAGTGAGAAGGAGAAACAGAGAGATAGGTCTTCTGTCCACTGGTACACTTCCTAGATGGCCACTGCAGCTGGAGCTGTGCCGATCTGAAGCCAGGAGCCAGGAGCTTCCTCTGGTCTGCCAATGGGTACAGAGGCCCAAGGACTTGGGCCATCTTCTACTGCTTTCCCAGGCCATAGCAGAGAGCTGGATTGGAAGTGGAGCAGCCAAGACCTGAATCGGCACCCATATGGGATGCCAGCGCTTCAGGCCAGGGCATTAACGCACTGTGCCACAGTGCTGGCCCTGAGAATTATAATTCTTAAAAACATAGAGCTGCTGAAAACCCAATGAGAGCATTTCAGGCATGGAAAGCAAAGACACTGTGGCAAAAAAATGATCTACATGAAGAATCTCTGTGAGTGAGGGGCCATCAAAGAAGGATGTACTTTTCTCTTAAGGGAGGAGAGAACTTCCACTTTGCTTATGGCCTTGTCTCAATGCTGACGGAGTTTGTGGACTCAAAATGCTTCCATAGCCTTGGCAGCTCCTAACAAGAGCCCCAGGTGATCACTGACATCATAAATAAGAGTGTCAATTGGGAGGTGGAGCCAAGATGGCGGAATAGTGAGGGCACGCACCAATAGTCCGGGAAAAGATAGTTTAATAAAAGTGGAGTTACTATAGCCTGAGGAAAAGGCTCAGGAAAAAAATTGCAGAGGAAACTCTTCCAGATCTAGTGGATGTGACACAGAGGACCTACAGGGAGAGCAAGGTCACCCATCGTGTGGAAGCCGAGCCGTGGGAGCCAAGCCACAGAGTCTGCATGCCAGAGCTGGAAGGAGAAGTGAGACAAAAAACTCGGTAAGCCGAGACATTGGTGGGGAAAGGCAAAAAGAGCCTACAGGGAATTAGGCCTGAAGCCACACTGGGGAAAGTTCAGCAGGCTGACTGGAGGAGAGAAAAAAATGAATAAATAAGGGGAACCGGCATGGACACTAGCCTCTCTCACCACTCACATTACAAAGCCGAGAAAGACAAAGAGCAGGTGCCATTTTGCATATGTAAAGTGGCACCCGCCATTAGCCAAGCAGAAAAACCTGACTCTGGTGAGAAGAAATAACAGGAGGTTAAGGCCTAATGAAAGTGTGGAGCTAACAAACTGAGACTGTGAAAATCTGAGGGGGGGTGAGAGAACTCAGCATGTACACAAACTCGGTAACCTGGGCAACCTGGTGAGAGAATGCCGAGAAATTTGAGACCACACTGAGGGCTGCATAAACTCTTTGTGTGGTCCCAGGGGTAGAGCAGACGAATACCCATAGGGGTCAGATTTCATACATCAACTACCCTCAATTCCACTCAGCTGTGTGGAATTACTTCTCAACTGAGTCAAAAGAGAGAGAGAGAGAGAGAGAGAGAGAGAGAGAGAGAGAGAGAGAGAAGAGAGAGAGCCAGCAAGGGAACAATCTAGGTGAGTCACCTTTGGCACACCCTTAACCCCGAAGAACCAAACAGAGCTCTCTGGCCACTCCCATCACAGCCTCTAAGGATCTATCAAAAGCAGATAGTCCACTTAATCTAGAGTCATAGTATAATGAGAAAAAAACACCACAGCAAAGAAACCAAAGAATATCTCCAATATGATAAACAACAAATGCAGAAACTGAGGTAACAAGAACAAAGAAGACACTATGACGCCTCCAAATGAAAAAGACACCCCAATTCAAGATTATGAAGATGAAGGGATAGAGGAAATGCAAGAAGCGGATCTCAAAAAATTGATAAGAACATTAAGAAGTTCTCAAAAACAAATATTTGAACTACAGAAATCCTTAATGGGCAAGATAGAAAATCTCTCTCATGAAAATGAAATATTAAGGAGGAATCAAAATGAAATGAAACAACTAGTAGAACATGAAACTGTGAAAGTGACAAGAAATCATAATGAAATGAAGAATTCAATAGATCAAATGACAAACACATTAGAGAGCCTTAAAAAAGAATGGGCAAACCAGAAGAGAGAATATCAGACTTAGAAGACAGAGAACAGGAAAGGAAAAAGTCAAATCAAAGAAAAGAAAAGGAAATTAGAAATCTAAAAAATACTGTCGGGAATCTAGAGGATACTATTAAAAAACCTAACATTCAGGTTCTAGGAGTTCCTGAAGGCATGGAGAGGGACAAAGGAGTAGAAGGCCTTTTTAGTGAGATACTAGCAGAAAATTTCCCAGCTTTGGAGAAGGACAGAGGCATCTTAGTACAGGAAGCTTATAGAACCCCTAATAAACATGACCAAAAGAGATCCTCACCACGACACGTCGTAATCAAACTCACCACAGTGAAACATAAAGAAAAGATTCTAAAATGTGCAAGAGAGAAATGTCAGATTACTCTCAGAGGATCTCCAATTAGACTTACAGCTGACTTCTCTTCAGAAACCCTACAAGCTAGAAGGGAATGGCGAGATATAGCCCAGGTACTAAGAGAGAAAAACTGCCAGCCCAGAATATTATATCCTGCAAAGCTCTCATTTGTGAATGAAGGTGAAATAAAGACCTTTCACAGCAAACAGAAATTGAAAGAATTTGTCTCAACTCATCCAGTCCAGCAAAAGATGCTTAAAGATGTGTTACACACAGAAACACAGAAACACAGTCATCAATATGAAAGAAGATAAAGGAAGGAAACCTCACAGCAAAAAATCACAGGATTCTCAAAGCATGTATTAGAAAATATCTTTGGCAAATGGCAGGGCAAAGTTACTCCTTCTCAATAGTCACATTGAATGTTAATGGCTTGAACTGTCCAGTTAAAAGACACCAATTGGCTGAGTGGGTTAAGGAACAAAACCCATCTATTTGCTGTTTACAAGAAACACATCTTCCCAACAAAGATGCATACACACTGAAAGTGAAAGGCTGGAAAATATATATACCATGCCAACAGAAATGAAGAAAGAGCGGGCGTAGGCATCTTAATATCGGACAACATAAACTTTACCACAAAATCTGTTAGGAGAGACAAAGAGCGGCGCTATTTAATGATTAACGGATCCATTCAACAGGAAGATATAACTATTATCAATGTATATGCACCTAATTACAGGGCACCAGTTTATTTAAACGATTTGTTAAGGGACCTAAAGGGAGACTTGACCCCAATACAATAGTACTTGGAGACTTCAATACTCCACTCTTGGAAATAGATCAACAGGGCAGAAGATCAACAAGGAGACAGTAGATTTAAATGACACTATAGCCCAAATGGATCTAACAGATATCTACAGAACATTTCATCCTATATCTAAGGATTTTACATTCTTCTCAGAAGTACATGGAACCTTCTCTAGGATTGACCATATACTAGGCCATAAAGCAAGTCTCAACAAATTCAAAAAAATTAGAATCACACAATGCAGCTTCTCAGACAATAAAGGAATGAAGTTGGAAATTAGCAACTCGGGAATCCCTAGAGCACATGCAAACACATGGAGATTGAACAACATGCTCCTGAATGAACTATGGGTCATAGAAGAAATTAAAAGAGAAAACAAAAATTTTCTGGAAGTAAATGAGGATAACAGCACAACATACCAAAACCTATGGGATACAGCAAAAGCAGTGTTAAGAGGAAAGTTTATATCAATAGGTGCCTACATCAAGAAATTGGAAAGGTACTAAATAGATGAGCTTTCACGACATCTCAAGGATCTAGAAAATATGCAGCAAACCAGACCCAATTCTAGTAGGAGAAGAGAAATAATTAAAATCAGAGAAGAAGTGGGAAAGGGGAGGGTTGTGGGTGGGAGGGAAGTTATGGGAAGGGGGAAGCCATTGTAACACATAAGCTGTACATTGGAAATTTATATTCAATAAATAAAAGTTAAAAAAAATCAGAGAAGAAATCAACAGGATTGAATCAAAAAAAAAAAAAACAAATAATCAGCCAAACGAGGAGCTGTTTTTTTTGAAAAAATAAACAAAACTGACACCCCACTGGCCCAACTCACTAAAAAAAGAAAAGACCCAAATCAATAAAATCAGAGATGAAAAAGTAATATAACAACAGACACCACAGAAATAAAAAGAATCATCAGAAATTGCTACAAGGACTTGTATGCCAGCAAACAGGGAAATCTATCAGAAATAGATAGATTCCTGGACACATACAACCTACCTAAAGTGAGCCAGGAAGACATAGAAAATCTAAACAGACCCATAACTGACACAGAATTTGAAACAGTAATAAGGCCCTCCCAACAAAGAAAAGCCCAGGGCCGGATGGATTCACTGCTGAGTTATACCAGACATTTAGAGAAGAACTAACTCCAATTCTTCACAAACTATTCAGAACAATCGAAAAAGAGGGAATCCTCCCAAATTCTTTCTATGAAGCCAGCATCACCTTAATTCCTAAGCCAGAAAAAGATGCAGCATTGAAAGAGAATTACAGACAAATGTCCGTGATGAACATAGATGCAAAAATACTCATTAAAATTCTGGCCAATAGAATGCAACAACACATCAGAAAGATCATCCACCCAGACCAAGTGGGATTTATCCCTGGTATGCAGGGATGGTTCAATGTTCGCAAAACAATCAACATGATACACCACATTAACAGACTGAAGAAGAAAAAAAAAACATATGAAAAAGAAATTAAAGGGATACAAATTGGGAAGGTAGAACTCAAACTATCCCTCTTTGCAGATGATATGATTCTTTATTTAGGGGACCCAAAGAACTCCACTAAGAGACTATTGGAACTCATCGAAGAGTTTGGAAAAGTAGCAGGATATAAAATCAACGCACAAAAATCAACAGCCTTTGTATACACAGGCAATGCCATGGCTGAGGAAGAACTGCTAAGATCAATCCCATTCACAATAGCTACAAAAACAATCAACTACCTTGGAATAAACTTAACCAAGGATGTTAAAGATCTCTATGATGAAAATTACAAAACCTTAATGAAAGAAATAGAAGAGGATACCAAAAAATGGAAAAAAATGTCCATGCTCATGGATTCGAAGAATCAATATCATCAAAATGTCCATTCTCACAAAAGCAATTTACAGATTCAATGCAATACCAATCCAGATACCAAAGACATTCTTCTCAGATCTGCAAAAAATGATGCTGAAATTCATATGGAGACACAGAAGACCTCGAATAGCCAAAGCAATCTTGTACAACAAAAACAAAGCCGGAGGCATCACAATACCAGATTTGAAGACATACTACAGGGCAGTAGTTATCAAAACAGCATGGTACTGGTACAGAATCAGATGGATAGACCAATGGAACAGAATAGAAACACCAGAAATCAATCCAAACACTGACAGCCAACTTATATTTGATCAAAGATCCAAAACCAATACCTGGAGTAAGGACAGTCTATTCAATAAGTGGTGCTGGGAAAATTGGATTTCCATGTGCAGAAGCTTGAAGCAAGACCCATACCTTTCACCTTACACAAAAATCCACTCAACATGGATTAAAGACTTAAATCTATGACGCAACACTATGAAATTATTAGAGAGAATTGGAGAAACCCTGCAAGATATAGGTACTGCCAAAGATTTCTTGGAAAATACCCCAGAAGCACAGGCAGTCAAAGCCAAAATTAACATTTGGGATTGCATCAAATTGAGAAGTTTCTGTACTTCAAAAGAAACAGTCAGGAAAGTGAAGAGGCAACCGACAGAATGGGAAAAAATATTTGCAAACTATGCTACAGATAAAGGGTTGATAACCATAATCTACAAAGAAATCAAGAAACTCCACAACATCAAAACAAACAACCCACTTAAGAGATGGGCCAAGGAGCTCAATATACATTTTTCGAAAGAGGAAATCCAAATGGCCAACAGATACATGAAAAAATGTTCAAGATCACTAGCAATCAGGGAAATGCAAATCAAAACCACAATTTGGTTCCACCTAACCCCATTGAGAATGGCACACATTCAGAAAACTACCCACGACAGATGCTGGAGAGGATGTGGGGAAAAAGGGACACTAACCCACTGATGGTGGGAATGCAAACTGGTTAAGCCATTATGGAAGTCAAACTGGAGATTCCTCAGAAACCTGAACATAACCCTGCCATACAACCCAGACATACCACTTCTTGAAATTTACCCAAAGGAAATTAATTGGAAAACAAAAAAGGGGTCTGCACATTAATGTTTATTGCAGCTCAATTCACAATAGTTAAGACCTGGAACCAACCCAAATGCCCATCAACAGTAGACTGGATAAAGAAATTATGGTACATGTACTCTATAGAATACTATACATCAGTCAAAAAAAATGAAACCCAGTCATTTGCAACATGATGGAGCAATCTGGAAAACATCATGTGAGTGAATTAAGCTATAACTAGTACTCAAAACAGTATTTTTCTCTCTGTGTTTCTATGTGATTGCAAACTGTTGAAATCTTTACTTAATATATGCTAAACTGATCTTCTGTATATAATGAGAATTGAAAATGAAACTTGATGTGAATGGAATGGGAGAGGAAGCGGGAAAGGGGAGGGTTGTGGGTGGGGGGAAGCTATGGGGGGGTGGAAGCCATTGTAGTCCATAAGCTGCACTTTGAAAGTTTATATTCATTAAATAAAAGTTAAAAAAAGAGTTTCAATTGTTCAATCAACAACAGGAGTCACTGTGCACTTGCTCCACATGTAGAACCTCTGTTCTTAATGAATTGTACTATGAGAATTAATAGTAAAACTTGTCTTCAAACATTACTTTGTGCTTTGTGTGTCTGTGTGGGTGCAAACTGTTAAAATCTTTACTTAGTATAGAGTTGATCTTTTGTATATAAAGATAATTAAAAATTAATCTTAATGATGAATGGGATAGGAGAGGCAGAAGGAGGTAGGATGACCCGGGGTTGGGAGGGTGGGTATGGGAGGAAGAATTGCTATATTCCAAAAGTTGTACCTATGAAATTTATATTTCTTAAATAAAAGATTTCTTTAAAAATAAAAATATAGTGTATGTTCCCTAAGAAGCTAAAAGGGCCTGGTATCTTTCAGACTAACCTTAGCATTTGAAGCTCTGACTTTGAAATTGAATGATGACTATATGTGCTTGAAGATCCTCCTTCTTAGTTCCTTTTCAGTATGTGTGGCTCAGGTAATCCTTGAGTGGGAAAAGAGAATTCTAAATTCCAACTTTTGCAAGTTGGATTGTGGAATTGAGGGTTGCCACTGATCTGAAAATAACTGCAGTGCAGCTGTCATCCTACCACTGATTGTTCAGTATCATTCTAATCCTGCACTTGGAGACTACATGTATCCAACATTCTTCCTTTGTGTATCTATTCTTTTGGGTATGTGCAGCCACATCTGTCCATTTGTTTTTTTTATTAAACTTTTATTTAATGAATATAAATTTCCAAAGTACAGCTTATATGCCCCCATACAGCAACACAAAGTGAAAAAAAATACTGTTGGAGTACTAGTTATAGCATTAAATAAGAGTGTACAGCACTGTTTTTAAAGATTGGTTTACTTAATCGAAAGGCAGAGTTACAAAGAGGGAGGGGGAAGAAAAAGAGACAGAGATCTTAAATTAAAAAATATACAGCCCCAAAGAAATAGATCCACTATGGCCTTTTTTATGAAATGCATTTCTCATTCTCATCAACTCCATATTCTTCAAGATTTTTACAACTGTTAAACTGTTTATATTTTCATAGAATGAAAATCATTGGTGTTCATTATTTTCTTTGAGTTCAGACCCAAACACTTGAAGAAAGAAAATATTATGGCAATTTAGGTACAGTTTTTATGCTTGAGAGATTTCAGTATGTTGTGTATACTCAAACTGCTACAGCTTCATGCCTCCTGCTTCTGAAGCAGTGTATGGTGAGCACTTGAGAGAGACTGGTATGTATTTGCACGTGTATTTTTAATATAAATATGTAACTTCCTTTACACTCTATGTTGCTAGTTATAATTCACATGTATTGTTATCTTATTAATAATGGGCCTTGTAATCAAAGAAGGAGGTACCTTTCTCTGAAGGGAGGAGAGAACTTCCACTTTGACTATGACCCTATCGGAATAAGATCAAAGTCAGCCCACTCTGAAGGCTTCCATAGCCCTGGCAACTCATTACTAGAGCCTAGGGAGATTACTGATGCCATGAACAGGAGTGTCAAATTGTTAAGTCAGCAACAGAAGTCACTGTGTACTTACATCCCATGTGGGATCTGTCCTTAATATGTTGTCTAATGTGCAGGGATGCTATAACTAGTACTGAAACAGTATTTTTACAGTTTGTGTTTCTGCATGGGTACAAACTGATGAGATCTTTACTAATTATATACTGAATCGAGCTTCTGTATATAAAGATAATTGGAAATGAAAAAAACAACTGGTGTTAAATTGGAAATGGCATAGAAAATTAATTAATTAAAAAAATATTATGTAGGATCTCTGTCTTTAATGTGCTGTACACTCTTATTTAATGCTATAACTAGTACTCCAACAGTATTTTTTTTCAATATGTGTTGCTATATGGGGGCAACCTGTTGAAATCTTTATCTAATATATACTAAACTGATCTTCTGTTTATAAAGAGAATTGAAAATGAATCTTGATGTGATTGGAAGGGGAGAGGGAGCAGGAAAGGGGAGGGTTGTGGGTGGGAGGGAAGTTTTGGGAGGGGGTAAGCCATTATAACCCATAAGCTGTACTTTGGAAATTTATATTCATTAAATAAAAGTTTAATCATAAAAAATGGGCCTTGTAATCTTTGAACCATTTGCAAATAATAAATATGTACTGCTACATATTAGTAATATTTACTTTTCTTATATTTACTTCTCTTTTGTAAAGACTATTTTACATTCTTATGTAATATTGATGCATACAAAAGAATATAATTGATATGCTGAGATATAAAACACAATAAACTAGCACTCCAAATCACTTAAGATTGGCACTGTATTTGTTTTTGGCAAGTTCTTGTTCTTTTATTATATATATATGTATATATATATATATATTAAAATAAATATTATATAATATATTAATAACAAATGAATATAATATAATGTATAATTGTATAAATATAATAACATATATTATATATATATAAAACCTTGTACATTTAGGAAAAAAATCCCTTAAATGACATCTGATTTCCTGTTTTTCTACTTTACTGAGCTGGCATTGAAAGGGATCTCAGCATTTATGCAATCCTCCCATTACTGGCACTTGTGAAGAGCATTATGGTTATAAAATGAAAGCAGCATTCCCACCTGAAAACATAAAACATAGCAAAAAAGAATCTTTTACTTAATGGAAACAAGTCTGGGAGACATCTGCTGGGAAGGAATGAAAAGCACAAGTGAGCTCCACCTCTTACTGAATTGGGCGGGTTTTGCTATTGAGTTCCTCAGTTTTCATGAACTTACAGAGTCAGCAGCAAATGATAACATCAACACAACACACATTTTATATTATATGAATTCATGGTTGAAAGAAATTTCTACAAATAGTTTTGTCAAAATATTGTGGTTGCTACCAAAATTAAGCATCTAAAAATGTAACCATCTAAACCTTGAATTATGTATTTAAAATAAATACTCAGGTGAATTTTTACAAACAGCATTTCAGTTACTCTGGATAAATATAATAAGTCCATATAATTCCACAGCATCTGGTTTCAGAGTCAACACAAAGTCAGAAAATTAAACCACCATGTACACAATAGTGAATTCACTAAAGAAACCAGCGCTGCTTGCTATGAGGCAAGTGGTAGGAGAAGGCCAGGAATGGGGGCAGGGAAGCATCAGCACCCTGTCCTGAAGCACAGACTTTGGCACCTGGGGAAATCTAGCAGAGCCTGGCAAGATGAGGCACCCCCAGCCTCCAGGACCTGCTTGGAAGCTGAGATACCTCAGCCAGCCCCAGGGTTCTCGGGTCTAATCTCAGAGCTAGACCCCATTGCCGATCTTGATGCCTTCAGTTCTAGCATCTAAGGCAGCCCACAAGGTGACTGTGTCCCCATGCCAACACACTTCCCAAAGCCAATGCACCACAAGAAGATAAAAAGATAAAGCTATTTTAAAATGGGCAGTTTTGAGAACAGGTGCAAAGTCACAGCACCATTAAATCACAAACAGATTTAGGTTTGCTCACTGTTTCTCAGTCCTCCCTTTCCTCTCTGTTCCCATGACTGCATATTTTGCTGCTATTTTGATGGGGAAAAATGCAAAATGCCTGTTTTCTCTTTTGTGGTTTGAAGAGTTATTTAGAGCTGGACTTGGGATCAAATTCAAGGTTTTCTTTTTCTGTGGAGTGTTTTACCCATTACATCTAAATGCTTGACTGTGAGCATCACTTTTCCAGGCCTTCCTGAGAGGATGCAGTTTATTTCCACAAGTACTACTCAGATATTATCTTTCATCATAGAACACAGCCACTGTTGGCATTCAGCTCATTTTTTTTATCTGTAGACAATAAAATTCATTTGATCTGCCTTCTATATTTATTTTTTCACTTAATATGTTTCAAATGATACATTTTCAGCATTTTGTTTGCTTTCCTCCTGTTACAAATTTTATACTAGGACTAGAGGGCCAATCCATTGCAGTTACTCATAAAGTCTCTATTAGTCTTTTTTTTTTTTTGACAGGCGGAGTGGATAGTGAGACTGAGAGAGACAGAGAGAAAGGTCTTCCTTTGCCATTGGTTCACCCTCCAATGGCTGCTGTGGCCGGCGCGCTGCGCTGATCCAAAGGCAGGAGCCAGATGCTTCTGCTTGTCTCCCATGTGGGTGCAGGGCCCAAGCACTTGGGCCATCCTCCACTGCCTTCCCGGGCCATAGCAGAGAGCTGGCCTGGAAGAGGGGCAACCGGGATAGAATCCGGTGCCCCGACCAGGACTAGAACCCAGTGTGCCAGCGCCGCAAGGCGGAGGATTAGCCTATTAAACCACAGAGCCGGCCATTCTATGTCTTCAATAACTGATGTTTTCTGAATTTTTTTTGCTAAGTTGCAGTTTTTCCTCATCCTAAACCACAAGCCTCCCCATATGTATCACCACAGTGACACCTAGAACTTTAACAACAATTTGCTTGAAAATGGGGTGTTTTCAGAATTGGTGACTAATGATGGCACCATTCAAACACAAAAGGGCTTGGGCTCTCTTTCTGTTTCTCTGACCATTTCAGTTACTCAAGTGTATATAAATCCTCACAGTTCATGTGAATGCAAATTCTGTCATTTAGGGTTAGAAGTAAGTGTAGGGCTAGATATAGGATAAGTATTAGGGTTATTATTAGGACTAGGATGAGAGTTAGGACTGGTGTTAAGGTTTAGAATGAACGTTATTATTAAGGCTATTGTTAGGGTTGGGGTTAGGGTAAGATTTAGAGCTAGGTTTATGTTTAGTGTCGGTGCTAGTATTAGGCTTATGGCAAGAGTCAGGGCTAGTTTTAGGATTAGGGTTCTGTTAAGTTTAGGCTTAGGTCTGGGTTAGATTAAAAGCCATTGTTAGGGTTATGGTTAGGGCTAGGCTTAGGGTTAGGGCTAGACATAGAGTTATGTTTAGCTTTAGGGTTAGAATAAGGATTAGGTCTAGGACTAGTGTTATATTTAGGATTAGATTTGTGATTACAGTTATAGATAGGGTTAAGACTATTGTTAGGCCTAGGGATAGAGCTAGGATTAGGGATAAGTTTAGGTGTAGGGCTAGGGATAGAGTTAGAGCTGTGGTTTTATATACATTATATATATAATATATATATATATATATGGTTATAAATGTATATGGTTATATATCTATACATAATATATAGAGAGAGCTCTGGTTATATATAATATAAAGTTGTAGTTGAAGTTAGGGTCATCATCACTAGGATGAGGCTTAGTCTTTGGTTAGCATTATGGTTATTTTAAGGCTAGTGTTAGATATAGCATTAAAGTTAGCTTCAGGACTATGTTTAAGTTCACACTGAATGCTAGTTTGTTTTATGGTTAGGCCAAAGCAGAAAGATAGGATTAGTGTTGGGGTGAGATTTAAAATTAGTTTAAGATTAGGGTTATATTTAGTTCTATGGTAAATTTTAGAGTTAGAGCCAGAGTTAGGACTATGGTTAGAGCTAGTGTGATAGTTAAAGTTAGGACTATGGATAGGTTTTAGGCCAGGGTTAGGGTTAGGGTTAAGGCAGGGTTAGGTTTAAGTTTTGGTATTAATGTTACGGTTAGAGGTGGGGCTCATATTAGGATTAAGGTTAATGCTTGAGTTAATAAGGCTAACTTTAGGGATAGGATTAGAGTTTAGATTGGGTTAAAGCACCATGTTAGGATACAGTTAGGATTTTGGCTAAGTATAGAATTAAGGTAAGGTTATGGTTAAGATGAGGGCCAAGTTTAGGGTTAATGCTTTGTCTAGGGATAGACCTAGTATTAGGCTTCAGAATTGGTTTAGATCTAGGATTAGGTTTAGGGTTAGGGCTAGGACTAAGACTAAGGCTAGGGCTAGGGCCAAGGTAAGGATTAGGGCTTGGACTAATGTTATAATTTGGTTTATTTTTATAAAATGAAAAGCAATAAAGACATAGTAATATGAACACCAATCATATTTTTAAAAATTCCTCCTAATAAATCTCATGTTGATTCTAAAACTGAGGTGAAAGACTGGAATTTAGGTGGATCTACAGAACATGGACACAGAGACAGACCATATCATCCCAAACTGGCTACTGCCTAAAAATAGATGTTCAATTCCAAGTTTTAAAGGACATTTTAAAACTAACTAATGGCAGAGACATCTACGTTAACATATCCCAACTATAATTAAACTAAGGAGAGAATTACTTGGTTACTTCCCAAGAATCTTTAGTCAACTGATTTTAGTTGATCTTTCTTAATATTTGTTTTTCATTATGGTAGTTCAGTTATTTCCTTATGAACAATAAAACATTTGTTGAACCAGATAAACTAGAAAAGATAATATAAGGGCAGTTCAAAAGGTTTGCAGAAAATGGAGTTAAAAGTTATTTATTTTGTGAATTTTTTAATGTATGCAGTTTTCTCAAAATAAACATGTCCATGAACTTTTTGAAGCATCCTCATGCATCTTAAGATACTCTTCCAGAATGATATGTTGACTCCACTGACTTATGTTACACATCCACATGAGTGGAGATGCAATCTCTAGGTTGTATCATCTTGATGTTTCTGTATGCCTTATACCACACAAAGAAGATCCCTGTCCGTCTCTGACAGGATAATATTGATCTTATTCTCCAACTGGGCACCCAGAATATCACAAAGGTCAGTAGGAAAGCCTCATTCAGTATTACTGTGTTCACAGAGGATCCAGACCATCATAATGGGACATTCCACCTGTTGAGGTACAGGTCTGCTTCCACACCCTGCTCTCAGAACCAGCACACAGGGCCAAAGCTTTGACTCATGATGCTAAGGTCCTTCCTACCCCAAGAGCTAAGTAAATATGAATTAGTTTGAGGTGTCTTTTGATTCACTCAATTATGGTTGCCAGGGCAACAGATTCATCCAGGGTGCATGATTGACCCATTCCAGTATGTAGAGCAAAGGCTTCTGCTGTGAAAGAATTTCAGTTCTCTGGTAAAGTTATCTGTTTTGAGAGAGCTGAGCCACCACCTGTATCAAAGTCTTCTCTGTACAATCCAGGCTGATCCTTATTTTTCTCTTCATCAATCCTAGCAGAAAAAGAAGTGACAGGAACACCTTCAACTTCTCTCACTGCAGACACAACTTTATCCATATCTTGGGTATGCTTAATGTTGAATTGTACTCAGTGGTACCCTCTATAGGATAGCCATGAGTTTTGGAAGGATATATATGCCTCGATGTGCAGGCTCTAAGCCCTTTGGAAAACCACTTTTTCAATCCCTGGGGTGCAGCATCATAGGCTGTGTGAAGAGAGTAGATGCCAACTCTGATCTCCAAAGCCCAGAACACCAGGTGCTCCTTTCAGGACATCCAGGTAATATGCTTTATGTGTAGGAAAATAGGTGGAATGTAGGAAAAGATGAGACCTGCCTTCTTATGCAGAGCCTCCTCCATCACCTTCTCAGTCAAGTCATTGGTCAGGAAGAATGTATTTATAGTTTTTGGTGGGCTTGGTTCCACCAGCAATCCAATATTGTCCCAACTCTCAGCAGACGACAGGGATGTAAAGTCATTCAAGGAGGAAATGAGTCTTCAGACCCATGAAGGAACAGGAATTGCAGTTCAGAGATTACATAAACCAGACTGTCATGGGGACCAGGCATTAGCAAGATGAGAGAAACTTGTGTCCATATTGGTCACTTTTTTTTTCCTCTCTCTCTCTCTTCTAGTTAGCCTGGTGAACTTTTCCCCACGGAGTTTCAAGCCTCGTTCCCTCTAGTCTCCTCTTTCTGCTTGCCCGCCAGTGTCTCAAGCTATTGAGGTTCGGCTCACCTCGTGTTCCAGCGCTGGTGCATTGATTCTGCCGCTGGTGTCCCGAACTTGGGCTCCCACGCTCTCCACGCACGTCCACTGTGAATCACTAGTTCTGGAAGAGTTTCCTCTGCTGTTTTTTCCCCTACACTTCCTTGAACCTGCAGTATCTCCACTTTTATTAAACTGTCCTTTCCCGGACTATCAGTGTGCTCCCTTCCTATTCCGCCATCTTGCCGCTCTCCACCTCACAATGTTTTTGGAAAGACATTCTTGAAAGGGCACTCACAATTTATTAATTGGTAAAGATTAAACACAACTTGGTTTCATGAAGACATTCATTTGCTACTGATTTTGTAAAAAGAAATAAAGTTAGTAAAGATAACATAAT
The DNA here is from genome assembly GCF_033115175.1 of Lepus europaeus. Lineage (NCBI taxonomy): Eukaryota > Metazoa > Chordata > Mammalia > Lagomorpha > Leporidae > Lepus > Lepus europaeus. Next base: position 14,762,508 of record NW_026909276.1, on the reverse strand, counting down.
TTTAAGAATTTTTATCCAAATAAATTACAGAATTCCAAAGAAAGATCATGTGTCACTAACAAATGAACAATTGAAAAATAATTCAATGATATTAACTATGTTCCTCTTAATACAGGGATACTCTTGGGATGCCATGTTAGCATTTTTCAATAGAGTATCTCCAGATTTTATATACCTAGAATTCCATAAAAAGCATGCATGTTGGAAGATTCCAAGATGGTGGAATAGGGAAGCACATATACTAGTGGTAACTAGTTTCAAAAAATGTTGGAAGCACATTATTGAGGAAGAGTTAGAGAAAACTGTGGTGGAAATTCTACAGGAGAGAAATGCCATGGATCTGTGTGGAAGATGCAGACATGCAGCATGAACACAGACACAACAGGATGCCAGCAGCCAAGAGGAGGAGAAAGCACTGGCTTTGGAGAGTGAGGTGAGATCAGACTGCAGCAACCCATACCACTGGTGATATAGACATAGGGAGACTTTGATGTGAGTCTGGCCTGGAGCTCTGAGGGGGAAAGTGTACCCACTGACCCAGTAAAAAACAAGGGGGGCATGTTTCTCTCACTACATTCACTAAACAATGGTGCCCAATAATCAGTTGAGAGAAGGTGGGCACCATTTTGGACAGAAACAGAAGATGCAGAAGCTCTTGTGCACATGCTCAGCACCTGGCTGAGACAAGATGCCATCTTCTAACAGTACCAGTGGCAGCAGCTTGAATGCATGCAACTTGCAACTGATGGGGAGAATTGGAAACATTTGGTTGGTGGCTATTGTGCATGTGTGTGATCCAGAGATTCTAACAGAAGGAAAACTCCATGTTTCCCATTGACTTTGAGTCTGGCTGGGCAAATTGACTAGAGTCTGTGCACCCACATATTACTGAGGTCCCCACAATCTCTCAGTGCTCAAACTGTCGAGGCTCTGGGAATGTCTCTGCCTCTCTGTGAATGAGACAGTCTAGCAAGGTGGATCAAATCCTCTGCACCCATTGACAGTGGGAGCCCTGTGTGCTGAGACTGTGGAAACTCTGACTGCATAAGAAGGCACAGGATATAGCTGGTTCTCTGGACAACCAATGTGAGCTGCTCTACAGGCACTTATCAAAAGAGAAAATTTTAGAAACCACAGGCAAGTGAAAAATGCTCAATATCACTAGTCACCAGAGAAATACAAATCACAATCACAGTGAGGTTTGACCTCACCCCTGTCAGAGTGGCTCTCAAACAGAAATCAACAATCAACAAATGCTGGCCAGAATGTGGGGAAAAGGCATCTTAATCCACTATTGGTGGGAAAATAAACTAGCACAGCTATTGTGGAAGACGTATGGAGACACCTCAGAAACTTGAACGTAGATATACCATATGACTCCGCAATCTTAATCCTGGGAATTAATCTAAGTGAAATGAAATAGGCATATAAGGGGCCAGCGCTGTGGTGCAGTAGGTTAATGCCCTGGCCTGAAGTGCTGGCATCCCATATGGGCACCAGTTCTAGTCTTGCCTGCTCCTCTTCCGATCCAGCTCTCTGCTATAGCCTGGGATAGCAGTGGAAGATGTCCCAAGTCCTTGGGCCCCTGCACCACATGGGAGACCTGGAGGAAGCTCCTGGCTTCTGGCTTCAGATCAGTGCAGCTCTGGCCATTGCAGTCATCTGGGGAGCGAACCAGCAGGTAGAAGTCCTCTCTCTCTGTCTCTACCTCTCTCTGTAACTCTGTATTTCAAATGTTTAAATCTTAAAAAAAGAAATAGGCATATGAAGGAGCTTTCTGTATCCTCATGTTCATTGAGCTCAATTAACAATAGCTAAGATATGGATTCAACCTAGATGTCCATCAACTGATGACTGGATAAAAAATGTATATATATATATATATATATATATATATATATATATATATATATATATATATATGTATATATATACATACTTATATATGTATTTATAATAAACAACTACTCAGGTATAAAATATAATGAAATCCTTTGTTTTGCAACAAAATGAATACAATTGAAAACCATTAAAGTTAGTGAAATAAGCCAATCCCAAAAAGACAAACACCTTATGTTCTCCTTGATCTGTGGTAACTAATAGAGCAGCAAAAAATGGAATGTATAAGAGTGAAATTGATGTTTTGAGAGTTTATGATTTTTTACAGCCCTTGTCTCTACTGCTGAACAACAGTGCTGTACTCTTTACTAAGTATAGGGTGAATCTTAAGAGTAAAAAGTCCACTGAAAGTAGATCAGTGTAGGAAGTAGGGCTGACACTGTGGAGTAGTGGGGAGAACTGTGCCCAGTTTCAGTCCCAGAGGCTCCACTTCCAATCCAGCTCCCTGCTAATGTGTCTGGGAAAGATCAGATCACTCAGGGGCTTGAGCCCCTGCAACCACATGGGAAACTTGGAAGAAGCTCCTGGCTCCTGGCTTTGGACCAGCCCATCTCCAGCCATCGCAGCCATGTGGGGACTAAACCAGTGGATGGAAAATCTTTCTCTGTCTCTTCCTCCCTTTGTCTTTGTAACTTTGCCTTTCAAATAAAAAAATGAATAGATATTTAAGGAAAAATAAGGCAGGGAATTAGAGAGAAAGGATGAGTGAGAATGTGTGGGTGGGAGAGAGGATAAGATGGGAAGTATCACTATGTTCCTAAATCTGTATATATGAAATATGTGAAATCTGTTTACCTTAAATTAAAAAAAATTAAAAACTGACATTTAATTTCAATAGCTGTGAAATAGAATAACTACAATAAAAAATTCTACTTGTAGGCCAAATAAATTTGAATAGTAATAAAAATGCAATATAATTTTTAAAATGGTCTGACTTTAACATGTATCATCCCAGATGATGTATTGGAAACCTAATACCTGGGACTGGTGCTGTGGCACTGTGGGCTGAGCCTCTGCCTGTGGTGCTAGCATCCCATATGTTACCAGTTCATGTTCTGGCTGATCCTCTTCCAATCTAGCTCTCTGCCACCTGAGAAAGCAGTGGAGAATGACCCAAGTGCTTTGACCCCTACATTGATATAGGAGACCTGGAGGAAGCTCCTAGCTCCCAGGTTCAGACTGGCCAAGCTCCAGCCATTGTTGCCATTTGAGGAGTGAACCATCAAATGGAAGATCTTTCTCTCTGTCTCTCCCTCTCTCTGTCTGTAGCTCTACCTCTCAAATAAACAAAATCTTAAAAAAAAATCCCCAAGACAATAGTTTCAACCCTCAGGAATAGATTGACACCAATTTTAAAAGGACCTTGAGGTGATAAGTTTTATCTCTTACACTCTCTCACCATGTAATGACTTCTGCCAAGTTAAGTACAGGAATATGGCCCTCTCCTGATGGGGCCTCTTGATCATTGACTTCTCATATGACTGCAAGATACACTTTTTCTTTATAAATTACACATTGTACACCAGTTTTGTAACAATACAAAATAGACTAAGACTGAAAATAGATCAATACATATTTTCTCATCTTCAGGAAAGAGAGAAGGAAAATGGAGAGATAGCATGTGGCTTAGCAGGTTAAACTGCTGCCTGGAGTGCTGGCATCCTATTTGGGCACTGATTCTAGTCCTGGCTTGGTTTACTTCTGATCACTCCTTATTAATATACCTGGAAAAGCAACAAAAGATGCCCTAAGTACTTGAGAGTGTGCACTCATGTGGGAGAATTGCATGAAGATCTTGACTCCTGGCTTCAGCTTGACCCAGCCCTGGACATAGCAGCCATTGGTGAGTGAACCAATGGATGGAATATTCTCATTCTCTCTCTCTGTCTCTCTCTCTCTCTCTCCCACTTCCTCCCTCTCTCTCTCTCCTTGTCTCCTCCCCTCTCTCTGTAATACTGCCTATTAAATAAATAAACCTTTAAAACAAAACAGAATACTAGCTTCTGGAGGATATCGTGTTAATTTAAAAAAAGAGAAGGAAAAGCACAGAACTTTAGAAAACCATGAGACTATTAAGTTTTTTATTTTAAAAATTTTTTTTGACAGGCAGAGTGGAGAGTGAGAGAGAGAGAGACAGAGAGAAAGGTCTTCCTTTTTGCCGTTGGTTCACCCTCCAATGGCTGCCATGGCTGGCGCGCTGCGGCCGGCTCACTGCACTGATCCGATGGCAAGAGCCAGGTGCTTCTCCTGGTCTCCCATGGGGTGCAGGGCCCAAGCACTTGGGCCATCCTCCACTGCACTCCCTGGCCACAGCAGAGAGCTGGCCTGGAAGAGGGGCAACCGGGACAGAATCTGGCACCCTGACTGGGACTAGTACCTGGTGTGCCGGCACCACAAGGCAGAGGATTAGCCTAGTGAGCCGCGGCGCCGGCCTTATTTTTAAAATTTTTAAAGATTTATTTATTTGAAAGAGTTACACAGAGAAAGAAGGAGTGGCAGAGAGAGAGGGGGGTCTTCTATCCACTGGTTCACTCCCCATCTGGCTGCAACAGTTGGAGCTGCACTGATTTGAAACCAGGAGCCAGGAGCTTCTTCCAGGTTTCCCAAGCAGGTGCAGGAGCTCAAGGACTTGGGCCATCTTCTATTGCTTTCCTAGGTCATAGAGAGAGCTGAATTGGAAGTGGAGCAGCTGGGACTTGAACCAGTGTCCATATGGATGCCAGCACTGCCAGCAACAGGCTTACCAGTTATGCCACAGCACCGGCCCCATTTTTTTTTAAATTTAGTTCATGTCTATTTTCTAATGAGAATAGGGAAGGATTTTTAAATATTTATTTATTTGAAAGGCAGATTTACAGAGAGGCGGAAGGAGAGAGAGAGAGTGAGAGAGAGAGAGAGAGAGAGAGAGAGAGAGAGAGAGAGAGAGAGAGTGTGAGAGAGGTCTTCCATCCACTGGTTCACTCCCCAAATGGCTACAAACAGCCAGAGCTGAGATAATCTGAAGCCAGGATCCAGAGCTTCTCCTGGGCCTCTCATGTGATTGCAGCGTCTCAAGGACTAGGATCATCTTCCACTGCTTTCCAAGGCCATAGCAGAAAGCTGTATGGGAAGTGAAGCAGGCAGGACTTCAACAAGCATCTACATAGGATTCCAGCACTGCAGGCAGCGGCTTTATCCACTTTGCCACAGTGCCAGGCCCATGAGATTTAGCAACCAACATAAAAAGCATACTTCAAAGAGTTTGCAGAAAGTTGAATTAAAAATAAGAGAAGACTGAAAATAAGCTTAAGAATAATTAAGTAATCACCTTACTGGAGAAAAATTAATTTTCTTTGATCTTGGAAATATATAGATGTACTTATGATCATAACTGGAAGAGAAGATGAATGGAGAGAGTTGTGATTGGGTTCACCCTTCGATTCCAATGTGCAAAATAAAATTATTATTGAAATTAATTGGAAGTGGAGTAGCCAGGACTTGAACTGGTTCCCATATGGGATGCTGGCACTGCAGGCAGTGGCTTTACCCACTATGCCACAGTGCCAGCCCCTATGTATAAATCTTATGGCATCAGTAGAGACATTATGTAATATTATCTATTCCACATGAACAGGGAATGGTGATCTGAATATGTGAAAATACTCAATCCATGCATGATTATATAAAGTATTCATGGTCAAAAATTGTGTAACTTTTAGATATAGAAAGATACACATATTAAGTGATTTTGTAAAGATGAGTTTAGTTATACCAGTATAAATACATTAGTCATATGCTCTGTCAGAAGCAGCCACAGGATCTGCAAATGTTTGGAGTTACCAAGCTTACATCCTTAACCAGAAGATGTGGTAAATGAGAATTTAGAGTCTTTTTTAATGTATGATTAAATGAATAACTACAGTGAACTGGAAAATATGAATAAGAGGTTGGTGTTGTTGGAAGTGGGTCCAATAGAGGGGGAATCCCCTTGCAGTACTATAAATGAGTCATATAGAACAATAGTGCGAATAAGCTAGAAGGTGATACTCCAGATAAAATTTGCATCTGATACGTACCACTAAAGATGTACATGTTTAGGATTCTGAGCTTTGAAAAGAAGTACATATGAATGCAAATTCTTGCCATGTTATATTTTGCAAGGCAATTTTGTTATATTACTAAAACTTTGACCTACATTTCTCCTCACACGGAATCAGGAATTCAATCTATAAGTAGAGGTGTACTTCAAAGATTAAATAAGAAAAAATATACAAAACCCCATGGATATGCTTTTAACTAAACAACATTTGAAAAACTTGTTCTCTTGCTATGGATCATGGACTCCAAATCCCATTAAGTTGGCAGGTACCAATGCCATCTTACTAGTCAAAGTGATCAGTTTAAGTTCATAATTGATCATAAAGATAGGATTAAGTGTCAAAGAGATTACATAAATAAGATCAGTGCCTGATAATAATAATTGATAGAATTAAAAAGCAGAGAATGATCCAACATGGGAAGTAGGATACACAGCAGACTCATAGAATTACTAATGCCCTAAACAGCGCTCTGGCCTCAGAATCAGCCCTTAAGGCATTCAGATCTTGCTAAAAAGCCCATGAGAGTTTCTCAGGCATGGAAAGCCAAGACACCGGCAAAAAATGACCTAAATGAAAGATCTCTGTGAGTGAGATCCTGGTGGAAAGAAGGGGCCATCAAAGAAGGAGGTACCTTTCTCTGAAGGGAGGAGAGAACTTCCAGTTTGATTTTGGCCTTGTCTAAATAAGGTCAGAGTTTGTGAACTCAAGAGACTTCCATAGCTTTGGCAGCTCATGACAAGAGCCTCGGGTGATCACTGACATCATAAATGCGAGTGTCAATTGTTAAATCAACAACAGGAGTCACTGTGCACTTGCTCCCCATGTAGGACCTCTGTCAATAATGTGTTGTAATATGAGAATTAACTGTAAAAGTAATCTTCACACAGTGCTTTATACTCTCCCTGTCTCCCTCTCTCCCCTTCTCCCTCCCTCTCTTCTGGAAAGTCTGACTTTCAGATAAGTAAATCAATAATTTTTAAAAAAGAAACTAAGAAAGCAGAACAGATTCAAGAAAAATACAAATAAATATTTTAATAAGGACTCCAGAACAGACTATAAATGTGCTACTACTGCACTTTTGTCACTATGATGTACTAAAAGAAAAATAATTAATGTATATATTTTTTGACAGGCAGAGTGGACAGTGGGAGAGAGAGACAGAGAGAAGGGTCTTCCTTCTCCATTGGTTCACCCTCCAATGGCTGCTGTGGCCGGTGCACTGTAGCCCGCACACCTCGCTGATCTGAAGCCAGGAGCAAGGTGCTTCTCCTGGTCTCCCATGTGGGTGCAGGGCCCCAGGAATTGGGCCATTCTCCACTGCACTCCCAGGCCACAGTAGAGAGCTGGACAGGAAGAGGAGTGACCGGGACAGAATCTGGTGCCCCATCTAGGACTAGAACCCAGTGTGCCAGCGCCGCAGGCAGAAGATTAGCCTATTGAGCTGTGGCGCCAACCAATGTATATTATCATGTACTAATTTGAATGATTAATTATTGGTAATTAGAATTTAGTTTTAAATAAAAATATTTCAAGTGACAATATTCATCAGCCTAGTAGAAAAAGGTTGAAACAGGCTGGCACCACAGCTCACTAGGCTAATCCTCCACCTGCGGCCCTGGCACTCTGCATTCTAGTTCTGGTTGGGGTGCCGGTTCCGTCCCGGTTGCTCCTCTTCCAGTCCAGCTCTCTGCTGTGGCCCAGGAAGGCAGTGGAGGATGGCCCAAGTCCTTGGGCCCTGCACCCGCATGGGAGACCAGGAGGAAGCAACTGGCTCCTGGCTTCGGATCGGTGCAACACTGGCCATAGTGGCCATTTAGAGGGTGAACCAATGGAAGGAAGACCTTTCTCTCTGTCTCTCTAACTAACTCTGCCTGTAAAAAAAAAGGTTGAAACAAAGCACTCTCTCTTAATCTCACAAAGTCATGTGAATAGAAGGCATATCTGATTTATTCTAATAGGTCTTCCTAAAATTCACAAATTTTTTTCTGACAACAGTGAATTTGGATCATCATAGAAAATTCTTTGAAGGCTCTTGTTAAATGTGTTCCTCTCTGAGAAAGTAAATTTTACTGGATGAATCTACAAGAGGTAAATTTTTGATTTATAGAACATTGGAAAACCAATATACTTAGTCTCCAATTTCTGATTTACTTTATAGAACAGAAATTACACATATAAATTTCACCTTATCTATTTTTTTAAATTTTTACTTATTTATTTGACAGTCAGGAGAGAGACAGAGAAGTCTTCCTGGTTCACTCCCAAATGGCCACAATGGTCAGAGCTGGGCCAATCCAAAGCCAGGAGCCAGAGATTTTTCTGGGTCTCTCACATAGGTGCAGGGGTCCAAGCACTTGGGCCACCATCCTCTGCTTTCCCAGGTCATTATCACAGAGCTGGATTGGAAATGGAGCAGCTGAGACATGAACTGGCACCTGTATGGGATACCAGTGCCACAGGCAGAGGCTTAATGACTATGGCACGCACCGCTTCCCACTTTATCTAAATTTACAGTAAACCCATGAGTTGTACCACAACACAATTTTCCTTCCTTCCTTCCCTCCTTCTCTCCTTCCCTTGTTCCTTCCTTCCTTTCTTCCTTCCTTCCTTCTTTTCTTTTTCTTTCTTTCTTCTCTCTTTTCCTTTCTTTCTATTTCTTTTTCTTTCTTTCTTTTTCTTTCTTCCTTTTTGTTAATTTTTCTGTGTCATGAAGCTTGCACATTGCATCTAGGGACATGGACCAGGGAGAGAGGCTTATGATTACTGTGTGCAAATACTCTCCTCTTGAGGGTCAAAGCATCTGACAAAGTAGCTCTCCTAGATTAAGTCCTCAAGTGCCTCTCTCAATAATAAGCGAGAGAAGGTGTGCTAACTGAAGAACATCTTTGGTTTAATTAACTCTAGGAGGTCTGAGTGTTGCTGGGGTCCTCATTGGGCTATAATAATGGGTCATGAATCATTTGAGTGTGACTGTTTACCACATGAATCACTGATGCTGAAAGTTTCCTCTTATCTCTTCCAGCAAGAATCCTTAATGGCCCACACTGCTGCTGGTGCTGTAGAAACTTACAGTGTTGAAGGTGTAGTCCAAAACGGAGGCTGTCATGATGAAATTCTCTGAGTGCACTATTTTAATATCAGGCAGTGGGTTAATGCCCTGGCCTGAAGTGCCAGCATCACTTATGTGCGCCACTTCAAGACCAGGCTGCACCACTTTTTTTTTTCTTTTTTTTTTTTTGACAGGCAGAGTGGACAGTGAGAGAGAGAGACAGAGAGAAAGGTCTTCCTTTTGCCGTTGGTTCACCCTCCAATGGCCGCCGCCGTAGCGCGCTGCGGCTGGCGCACCGCGCTGATCCGATGGCAGGAGCCAGGTGCTTCTCCTGGTCTCCCATGGGGTGCAGGGCCCAAGGACTTGGGCCATCCTCCACTGCACTCCCTGGCCACAGCAGAGAGCTGGCCTGGAAGAGGGGCAACCAGGACAGGATCGGTGCCCCGACCGGGACTAGAACCCGGTGTGTCGGTGCCGCAATGCGAAGGATTAGCCTGTTGAGCCACGGCGCCGGCCCACTGCACCACTTTTGATTCAGCTCCTGGCTCTTGGCTTCCAATTGGCACAGCTCTGGCCATTATGGCCAATTAGGGAGTGAACCATTAGATGAAAGACCTCTCTCTGCCTCTCCTCTCTCTGTGTTACTCTGACTTTTGAATAAATATATCTTTTTTTAAAAAAAGTTATTTGGCATATCACCTTTACTATAAAAATCACATCTGAGCAAGGTTTCGGCTCTGGATGCAACAGACTGTCACTGGCTAAGTGATAATTACAGTGTACTGACCTCTTCCAGATGGCAGCAGAACCCACAAGCACAGCCCCTTCTCTGTGATGACACCACTCCGCATGCCCACTGCTCTCCTGCATGCTGCTCTTGAGCTCTAGCCTTTTAGTTTGCAACCAACCAACCACAGTTGGCTCTAATCACACACATCGTGCTGCAAATATCACATGTTTGAGAAAGGACTTACTGTTACAGACCCACTGGTGTTTGGGGACAGGGATGGCTGAGCACACCCTGGCATCTGCTACTAAGAAATGACACAAAGGGCCCCAGATCTCAGAACTTATTCTTTGAGTGTTTACAGCATCTCTTGGTTTGGTTTGAAGAGGTCAATTATTTCTGAGTTTTTGGTCCAGCAGTCTGACAGCTACCAAGAAATTAATTCTCCCATTCCTTAATCAGGCATTTGAAACTTATTAGCAATATGTGTATTTCTTCATCTTTGAATAATGACTACTTCTCTGAAGAAAACAATGAGAGACACCAGGCAGGTTTTCTCTGGTAGGGTAAATCACACTTAGTAATATATGATTCAATTTAGTAGATCATCTTCCATTTTGACTTAAAGATCCTACCAGTTCCTGCTTACTACGTTGTCTTCAGAACTCTTTCACATTAAATATGACTAATATGCATTTCCATATTTTGAAAGAGAGTATAAAAACATCTCACAGCTTTTAATAAAACTTTCCTTTTCCCTTTTGCAGCAAATAGGCAAAGCCAGTTCAACACACCAGTATGAGAGGGGGAAAAAAAAAAAACTCAACAAATTAAAATAACATTCAAACCACAGCATTAAGTATGTCTACATCCAGCTCAACATCAACATTTATAATATATCAATACTTTTATCAGATTTTCTCTGTAGGGAACCTTTTTTAATATGTTCAGATTATTTACAACTGTACAAGCAAAGCACACTCCCAAAGTGCACATATCTAATACAGTACCAACTATTTGCATTTACAGGATTTTTCAACAATCAGAAAAAAGATCACCTGTTTAAGATCCTTAAGGTAAATTACAAAAACTGCTGCTAGTTCTTGTACTATGGTATGCTTACTCAGTAAAACTAGTGACAAAATACACACACAGTAACTGAGTAATTATGATCCACTCATGTCAACCTGGGGTGTCTCCATGAACTCTTAGCTGTCTTATACAAAAGTTAAAGCAAAGTCATTTTCAAGTTTAAATGCAATTCAAGCCTTTAAATATTGGATGAAAATATTTTTTTTAAAAAAAACCTCAGTCTTGTTAAATAACATTTTATGGAATAAACTGTATGGTTACATGTAGCAGGAAATATTTTAATGTCTGCTGCTTAGAATAATTAAAGAAAAATGTTGGGGGCCAGCACCGTGGCTCACTTGGTTAATCCTCCACCTGCAGTGCTGGCACCCCATATGGGTGCTGGGTTCTAGTCCCAGTTGCTCCTCTTCCAGTCCAGCTCTCTGCTGTGGCCCAGGAAGGCAGTGGAGGATGGCCCACGTACTTGGGCCCCTGCACCCACATTGGAGACCAGGAGGAGGCACCAGGCTCCTGCCTTCAGGTCGGCATAGCTCTGGTCATGGTGGCCATTTGGGGGATGAACCAATGGAAGGAAGACATTTCTCTCTCTCTCTCTCTTTCACTATATAACTCTATCTGTCAAATAAATAAAGAGAATAATTTTAGGCATTTTAAGACAAAATAATTTATATTTAAATTTATTATAAACTTGATAACTTTAGTGCTTCCTTGTTCAGAAGTACAACACTTCTAGAAGTGAATCAATGAGACCCTCATCTTGGAGGTAAAAAGAGCAACAATTTTTGTCCTCCACCAGCCAAAGAGGGGAATAAAACTACAAACACTACTCTCACACATAACTTTTAAATCCATGTGCTGATGCAGAGGTTCAGGAAGACATTGTCATGGAGTTAAGATGAGAACTCTTCTGAAAGAGTGCCTGGGGGTTGGGGGAACATGGACAGAAATGTGCATGGAGCAGGTGCACTAGGCCAAGAGCCAGAGCAGCCAGCTCACAGGGATCCAAACCATTTCATGATACAACATACTGGCAGCATGTCAGTGGCCAAAAAAGTATATTTTCATTTAGGTTCTATTCACTTGTTTTGAATTGATTTTAGGTAATAGCCACTTGCAATTGAGGGGAGAAGCTGGCTACTTGCTGACAGGATGTCAAAACTCAAAGCTTTCAGGTTTCTCTAGGGTGTTCTCTGCAGATTATTTCTGCCCACTGGATCCAAAAAGGCCTATATGTACATTTATATGTATTTTTAAATGCTAGAACCATTTGTTAACAGTTTAGATGAAAGCACAGCTCCCATGCCAGTGTGTCAGTGACCTGACACTACCAACCCCCTTCCACCTTGAGGCCAAGGCCACCCTTGACAGCCCTCATCCATCTGCTGGGGCATCTGAGATACGCACTTGTAGATCAATATTATTTAAAAAAATAAAGTAGCATAGTTCCCTTAATTTAGAAAAAATCACTATATATAACTTGCATTCAGAACCACACAGAGGCTTAATAGAAAACACCAATCTGTTGGGATAAATGCATTTTCTATCCTGAAAAAAAATCAGACTTACACATCACCTCCAGTTAAGCACAAACAAAAAATAAGGTTTATATTAATTAAATCCTGAAAAACAGTTTTTTTTAGAGGAGGAGAATCTGACTCATAGAAGAAAAATAACTTGCCGGCATTCCATGGGGCTCACAGATGCTGCAACTGCCTAACCAGCCACTCATCCTCATACTGAGTGGGAAAAGTGTTTCATTTGTGGCTAATGCAGCTCTTTGCAACCCCTCCCAGACATAGAATTTTTACTGATGAGACTTGGGGGTAGTGTTCTGTCCTCTGTGAAGACACTTTCCAACAGCTGGTGGTGAGGGCCAGTGCCTAGGCTGCTTCCCCTGGTCTTTGGGGACTCTGGGAATGGACTTGAGGACAGGGGGCTCCCTCTATTTCCACACAGGTGCAGAAAGCTTCTTCTCCTCCTTCCTACAACTGCCATCATTTGACTTTTGTTCTTTTGAGGGTTGCAGTGGAGAAGAAGGTGGCTCTCTACTCGTTCTCTGACAAATCTGGGCATTTGCAATTCTGTGGCAGCTCCATGCACCTGCTCTGATTTACACACAGTTGTAGTAAGGACAGAAGGGAGTCTGTCCACACTGAGGGTTTCCCTCTGCTTTTCTGCCACCTTGGGATCCTCAGGTAAATGAGCTAGGGATGGGGATCATTCATACATTGCTGATACAGCACAAGAAGCCAGCGGTGAGGGCTCTCTGGGGACCACTACAGGAATAGTGTTCCTACTTGCATCTGCATGGGGGCTCCTTTCCTTTGACAATCCTATTATCAAGCTAGATAGCCTGTTTTCAAACAAGTCCTCTGTCTTCAAATTGCCTCAGCTCCAGGTAATGGGGGGAAGTTGGACAGCCCCAGTTCAAAGTTTGTGATGGAGGCTTTGGTCGTGTTGGAGACTGAGTTTGGCTGCTTGTAAACTTTTCCTCCCTTTTCTTCTTATAGCCAAAGGAATTTTTCCTGCTTCTGGGAGGATACTGTATGAGTGAAGTCAGAAGAGAGGCTGCAGGCTTGAAGGTTGGAGATGTAAACCCATGTATAAATCCAGTATTTGGAAATAGTTACCAAGGGTGGATTGAAATAGCTATGCATTAATGACAATGTCTGGGAGCAGTCAGGCTGTACAGAGGAAACTCTTGTTGGGGACTGTATACTGGAGGTAAATAAATGATGTGTAACACTGCTATGTATAAAGGTTCATGTAGAGAGACCTAAATCCATTCTTTGGCAAAAATGGGATCATAGCTATTTCCTTTGCTTTTAGCTGCACTTTAATTGGTTTTCCTTGAAAAGTTTTGACTTTTCGCAGGTATTTGTAAGCCTGTTGTGCATCAACTTCTGCTTCAAATGTAATAAATCAATTATCATTATGGGCAAATTCACAGTTTATAAATTTCAGTAAGTTATTTCCTTTAAATAGTGCTTCTACTTCTTCCACAGGGGTAGATTCAGATATTTCTCGCAATATTACTATGCAATGATTTTGATTTGGCCTTACTTTTTCTGCCTTCTCATCCACCTTAGCACTTCAACAATCAAATCCACACTAGTACTGAGTTTCTTGATATGGTCAAGGTTAGCTACCATTGTAATTTGAGCATACTGATCACTATCCATCTGTGATGTAAGATAGATGGCACTAGCAAGAGTCTCCCTAGATAAACAGAATTCCAATTTTTTTAAGTACTTCCTGAGAATCTTCCTGGCTTTCTGGCTGAGATGCATTTCCTCCTGTTTCACTATTTTCAGGTAGAGATTTGTATTCTGCATGATCCAGAGCCAAAGCATTCATGTCTGTTTTGACTCAGGTAAATCTGGTAATGCTTCATTCTCATGACTTTGTCACCATCACCATTGACATCCAATCCCTGCAGGCTGCAGTCTGCACCATGCCCAGCTGTCTCCTCCCATGCAGCACTCAAACCGACAGCTACACTACTTGCTTCCAAATGTAACATGAGTCCCCCACACTTTCGCATTAGGGTTTAGCTCAGAAACCTTAGTTGTCGGTACCTGACTCAAAGCTGGGATGGAACTTGTTTGAGAAGTGGTTTGAGATATAGGACCATTCATCAGATGAGAGCTGCCCTTGCCCTCTTGACCTCACTGTGCCTGCAGTTCAGCCACAACTTTAGCGTCCTGACCAGAAGTCATGGGTTCCACTAGGAGAAGTTTAATGTAAACTTCAGGATGCTGCTAGCTCTGCCCGCCTTGCCCAACTGGCCTCTGGGGGACTCCTTGCTGCAGCCCCGGTGCCCGGCGACCACGCGACATGGAGGGAGAGCTGAGGAGGGAGACTAGGAAGAGGCGGCACTGCAGCACCAGGCTGGATGCAGGAAGCAAGGGCCGGCATGGGCCAGGTGCAGTGGCGGAAGCGGATTCTTCCACTTTCGGGCCGAAAATGTCTCAACCTTGAGACTCTGGATCTCCAACACTCCTTCCCTTCGCATAAGAACACACTTAAAAAATCCTTAAAAGGTTGTGTGTGAATCAATCTGGCAGAAATTCACTAAATACCAAGTTGATAGCATCCATCATAGCATAGATGGGAGACTGAGAAGAGCCCAGCATCAAACCACCGTGCTTCTGATAATACAGGGCCCACATTTTCTCAGAAAGGAACACTGGAGGGACCCCCCTAAGGTGGGTCAGAGGCAAAAGTGCTAAAAGGATAATAACTGGGCATTCTCAATGAATAGGACTCACTCATGGTATTTCTGTAAGTTTGAAATAATTTTCAAAATTAACTACTCTTAAAATGACCAATTTGTAAGATGACAATATCCATATCATGTTAGTAAAGCAGGGGCAGCAACAAATACTATGAAAGCTAAACCTTACCCAATTCTTATTAGGCCAAAGTTGTAAAATTTGTCCCCTTCTAAGCATCTACATGCTTGTGTGGAGACTGCACAAAAAATAGAATAACATTCACAATGCATTTCTTTTTTGGGAATATATTTGTGATAGTTTGGAAACAGCTTGATCTTTCTATTTTAAAGGTTTTGAAAACCCTGTTGCTCTTTAAAAATAATTATTTTATTTTTGTACTTGAAAAGTAGAAATGGGGTGTATCTCAAATCTGTTGGTTCACTCCCCAACTTTATGCCACTTTATGACCAAGTTGAAACCAGAAACCTGAAACACAATCTGGGTCTCTACAAGGGTGGCACAGACTCAATTCCTTTAACCCTCATCACTTTCTCTCAGAATGCACACCAACATGAAGCTGGAGTCAGAAGCAGAGCTGGGACTTTTCCCAGGCTCTCTGACATGGGATGCAGGCATCCCAAGCAGTGGTCATACCACTATGTCAAATGGCCACTCCTTAATTTTTAATTTAGTTTTTATTTGGAAGTCAGAGAGACTGAGAAAGATAAGCAGCAGAAATCACTCATCTGTTGGCTTACTACACAATGCCCACCACAATCACGGCTGAATTTGATGAAAGACAAGAGTCAGGAGCTTCATCCAGGTCTTCCATATGGTTGACAGAAATGCTTGGGCCATTATCCACTGCTTTCTCAGACAAACTAGCAAGAATCTAGACTGTAAGAGGAGTTGCTAGGACTCAAACCTGCACTCCTCTATGGGATGCCAATGTCAGAAGAGCAGCTTAACCTATTGAATCACATGCTAGTTCCTACATCAATTCAAACCAGTTCACTCATTCTATCCTATATGTATTCAAAGAATGCAAAGCTGGACATCCCCTCCCTTTCCTTATTTTAAAAGTCTCAGTCCTGCTCCACCTCAGAAGAATCATGGTTCACTTTAAACTGAATCTGTCTCCCAATTTGCAATCCTATCCTGCATCTGAAAAAATCTCTCTGATTTTATTTTAATCTCATTTATGACCATTTGCTTTATATAATCCAGGACTCTCTGGTCTTGTCTCCTTGCCTACTGGCAGATTTGAGAAAATGTTTTTAATATGTATTTTCACTTCCCTTGGGTGAATACCTGAGCGTTAAAATGTTAGGTAAGTGAATGCTACATTTTTTTCCCTAAAAACTCTTCATTGAATTAGAATCCATATGTCTTACTGCTTATAAAAGATGTTCTTCAGAATCACATCCTCTACAGCTTTCCCTCAGATGTCTCAAGCGGGGTCTGAGCTTCCTTGGTGACATCCATAATCATATCCCTGAATGTGACTAACTCCTAAAATATGGACATCCTTGCTCAGCCAAGGCCATCAGGTCATAACTGTACCAAAGGGGTGGCTCTATGGATAGAAAATTTAAACCATGGTTGGGATTACCCTCAAGTATTTCCCTGTGCTGGCCTTCCATGTGTCTTTCCCACACAATCACTGGGATATGTACACAGTCTGAACAGTCAGTCATTTCAATATATGGGAATGTCACAGCTATGCTGTGAAATAGCCTGTAGATGTCTGAGTAAAGTGAGAAATTATACATGATTATAAATTTTTGAACTTAAGAATACAAAACTCTTTCCTTATCAGTTTCAAATGCATCTCCTAACTCATTATGAAGAAGTTAAATATGAATTAATTCTGACATATCAACTATGACCATGAGTTAACTATTCTCTGATATGAACATTAGGTTCCTCCACAAAATGACTGAACATTGGAAGAGGCAAAGTGCTAAAGTATATGGTGTTCCTTATGTAGAAAATAATAAATGGGATTTATGTCTGTTTGTGTTAAGGTGGAGAGGATGATGAAACAGTGACCAGCACTATTCAGATTGAACAGTCTAAATACAAAACTTGGGGTTCAGCAGGTACAGCTCTTTCACCTCTATCTCCATTGTGTTCACTGTCACAAATAAGAAGCAGTTCTGGACAGGCTTGGATTCCTGAATTGCTGCAATATGATGATCTTAGCCTGATTTCTTCTGTGGTGAGGACTCCCTTCTCTCTTCTCTGGGGTTTCCAATCATCAGTTATCATTATCCTTGTATCTGTTACTATTATTATTTACTTATTTGAGAGGCAGAGTTTTAGACAGAGAGGAGAGAGGGAGCTCCTCCATCATCTAGTCCATTTCCCAAATGGCCACAATGGCCAGAGCTGGGCCAATCCCAAGCCAGAAGCCAGGATCTCCTCTGGGTCTCCCATGTGAGTGCAGAGGCCCATGCATCTGAGCCATCTTCCACTGCTTTTACAGGCCATTATCAGGGAGCTGGATTAGAAGTAGAGCAACCAGGACACCAACCAGTGCCCATATGAGTACCACAGGAGGAGGATTAGCTTCCTATACCATAGTGCCAGTTCCATCTCCTTGTCTCTTAATCCAGTCTATCTGCTAAATGGGAAACAGAATATTTCCAATTTAATGTCATCCCAACAGTCATTCAAAATATTGTCATGTAACATTATTTTTTTATTGTTACATGCCTTTTAAATCTATAGCCAGGGGGCTAGCATTGTGGCATAGTGGGTAAAGAAACTGCCTATGACACCAGCATCTCTTATGGGTGCTGGTTCAAGACCTAGCTGCTCCAATTCCAATTCATCTCCCTGATAATATGCCTGGAAATACAGTGGAGGATGGCCCATGTGCTTGGGCCCATGTACCCATGTGAGGGATCTGAAAGAAACTCCTGACTCCTGATTCCAGCCAGAGCATTGTGGCCATTTGAGGCATGAAACAGTGGAAAGAAGATCTCTTGCTCTCTTTCTCTCTCTCTCTCTTTTTTCTCTGTGTAACTCTGACTTTCAAATAAATAAATAATTCTTTTAAAAAATCTTAAATCCACAGATAAAAGTAAATAAAATTACTCTTCATATATTATATGTATTTTAAAAATATAGATAAGAGGAGCCAGCAGATCTAGTAGTTACATGCCTGAATCCTACATTACAGTGCATAAGTTTATATCTTCATCCAGAACCATACTCCAGTTTCCTGTTACTGCAGACCCTGGAAAGCAATGGTGATGGTTCAACTAACTGGGTTCCTGTCACACATTTAGGAAACCTATATAGAGTTCTTGACCCCACCTTAAGTATTGACACAATCTTGACCATTGCAGATATTTGGGAGTGGACCAGTGACAGGGAGCTTTAAGCCTAATAGTTGATTTTATTCTGCAGCCAATCTTTTACAACTACCTTGATACACAGAAATCTTTTCAAAACCAGACCATTCTGAAATATTTAGTTTGCATGCTCACACACTGATGCTTAATGTGATGACCAAATATCTAATTTGGTCAGCGTAGTCTGGATAACAAAGGTTACATGTTGGGGTATGCAAATGAAAGGAACAAAGGACATGGGGTCTCTTCCTCCACAAAGTGTGCACAGACTAACCAGGTGTTGCTTCTTTACTGATAAGGATTATAACAGCCTATTGTAGAGCACGTGCATGTGTTCATAGAACTAAGGTTTCTCTGAAACATATTTAGCAAGATACATTAGATAAACATTGTGAGAGTCCTGAATCCACACTGGTCTGAGGTGTCTCCCCCACTCTTTCTTGGCATCAGAAAGCAAAAACCCAGAGGTGCTGTGCTTATGGGGAGCCTCATCATTCCCACAAATCAGGCCTGAGAGACTTTCTGTGCCTCACTGTTCCCGCAACTGCCCCTAGTTATAAATCAGGCAGACATCCCGTGCCTCCTGGTATCAAGTATCTTCTCCAGCTGCTCCAGCCCACATCCCACATCCCTTTGTTTGGCTTCTCCAACTTATCTCCCACCTCCCTTTGTACAAGTTCCCTATAAAACCCCAGCCCTACACCTGAGCCCAGAGCACCTCTCCCTCTGAGGATACTCCTGGCAGTTCTTTGCCCTAAAACTTTTTCTTTGCTCAGCATGGTCTTGGTTGTAGTTCTCAGTCATGGTTACAAACTCTAACAAGCATGTCTGAGAAAGCAGCTGCGTGTTCTTGTGAAGCCTACATTCTCACAAGGGCTCAATGCTCTTCTTGTTAGTAGGTCATAAGCTATCCTTAATCATTATCTGAGGTCACACGCTGTGTACTAGGAAGAAAATGTCTTCACTAAGAGTGCTCTGGCAGAAATCTTATTCTCCACAGTCACACTTTATCATCTTTACAAACCTGCCTGGGAACAACCAGGTTGACCAGATCTGAGTCCACTGTGTGTGTGAATGAACGTGACTTTTTGCTTCATATCTAATGCTGTTCCTCTATTTTGGATTGCATATATGTTTGTGTGCTCATGCTTTGATTCATAGTAATTCCTCATGTTAAACTGTAAATAAAATAAATGAAATGTTGAAAGAGAAAAAAAGAATTTATCCAAATGTTCCTATACATCCAATATTTTTTTAAGTTTAAATTGGTGAACACAAATGAATAACTCCATCTTGCTCTTCTATCCAACACTCTCATTTCTCCCTCACTCAATGTTGCTCAACCTCCCCCAGTACCTTTAACACTGATTGAGCTCACTGCAGGAGTATCTGTCTCCCCACTGCATTGTGAACTTCTGCCTTCACTCAACTCTATCTTCTGTGTTCACCACTCACTTAAATTCACTTCGATCACTCCAATGGTTAATGAGGGAATTATTTACTTAGCAATTCCATGACATAGAAGAGAAAAATCACAGTCTTTCATGTTTTTTCACTGTAGGAAAATTCTTCATGGAGAAAGAAATGTTAATGTATATGTTGGAAAAATATTATTGATCATCCTCTGGCCTGATACACTTGGACAGAGGTCCTACAAAAATAAAACTAGAACTATATTTATTGGATGCATTTCAAAGTCTCAGGCTAAGATGAGAGGCTGCCCATTTTCTTACAAAGGAGGATCCATTCATAGGACTGAACTGCAGTTGCAACATCATAAACTCAGCAGAGACTGGTGTATCTTCCTGTATTCTCACCCAAAGAGAGTGTGATAACTAAGAAGACCAAACTGGAGAGAAAGGAGACAAGATTGCAGTCTTCCCAACATTCCTAGATAACACCAGTCATGAATCTCCACTCTTGGGAATAGCCTGCCATCAGCCCTACTCACAAGCACCTGAAGAGTGACCAAAGACCAACAGAGGGAGCCCTTTTCTTATCCAGGGTCAGGTAGAAGAGGGCTTGAGTACTGTATCTCACAAGGGCAGGTGTCATTCTAAGGTAAGTGACATATACATGTGTCTACACACACACACCAGATCTCTAGGATTTTTTTATCTAAAAATTCCATTTCTATTGAATAGCATATCCTTCTACCATCCATAACCACTCTTCTACTTTATGTTTCTAGTATTCTGGCTATTTTATTTATTTTAAAGATTTATTTTATTTATTTGAAACACAGAGTTACAGAGAGTGGTAGAGCCAGAGAGAGAGGCCTTTCATCCACTGGTTCACTCCCCAAAATGCCAAGATAACCAGAGCTGAGCCAATCTGAAGCCAGGAGCCAGGAGTTTCTTCCAGGCTTCCCACTCAGGTGCAGGGGCCCAAGGTCTTGGACCATCTTCTCCTGTTTTCCCAGGCCATAGCAGGGTTCTGGATCAGAAGTGGAGCAGCCAGTACTAGAACCAGCAACCATATGGGATGCTGGCACTGTAGGCAGGAGCTTAAACCCACTGCCCCACAGTGCAGGTCCCTCTGACTACTTTATTTATTTCATATGATTAGAATCTTGCAGTATTTTTCCTTTGGGGATGATATTTGTGGGTAATTTCATTTAGTCAAATATATTCAAGGTTCATCCATGTCATAGGATTTCCTTTTCTTCTGTGCCTGCATAACTTTTCACTGAGTACAGGCCACACTAGAAATCTTGGCTACAGTGAATTATGCTGTGGTGAATAATATTTATACTTTGCTTATACTGAACTTTCAATACTTTTAGATGTATACTCAGAAATGAGAGTATCAGATCACATAAAAATTCCATTTTTAATTCAGTTAAGAGACACTGTTTTCTGTGCTGATTGTGCCATTTTACGTTACAACAAACAATGCACATGAGGCTGAAAATCTTTGTATCTTCACCAACACAATTGGGTGTTCCATTTTTTTAAAGAACAGGAGCAGGAGATCTTATTGGCCATTTTCAGGCCATGGTTATGAAAATATCTTTGCATGTGCACTCAAAGTGATGCAGCATTGGGTTTCATTGTCAGTGTGTGCAATTGCTCCTCACCCAGGGAGAAGTATATGACTCTGTTAAGTACATTTTCAACTTCATGAAATGGTTCTTTTTTAAAAATAAGATTTATTTATTGGCCGGCGCCGCGGCTAACTAGGTTAATCCTCCGCATTGTGGTGCCGGCACACCGGGTTCTAGTCCCGGTCAGGGCACCGATCCTGTCCCGGTTGCCCCTCTTCCAGGCCAGCTCTCTGCTGTGGCCAGGGAGTGCAGTGGAGGATGGCCCAAGTCCTTGGGCCCTGCACCCCATGGGAGACCAGGAGAAGCACCTGGCTCCTGCCATCGGATCAGCGCGGTGCGCCAGCTGCAGTGCGCTACCGCGGTGGCCATTGGAGAGTGAACCGACGGCAAAGGAAGACCTTTCTCTCTGTCTCTCTCTCTCTCACTGTCCACTCTGCTTGTCAAAAAAAATAAGATTTATTTATTTATTTATTTGAAAGTCAGAGTTACAAGAGAAAGGAGAAGCAGAGAGGGAGAGAGAGGTCTTCCATCTGACAGTTCACTCCCCAATTGGTCCCAATGGCTGGAGCTGCACTGATCCAAAGCCATGAGCCAGGAGCTTCTTCCAGGTCTCCCATGTGGGTGCGGGGGCCCAAGGACTTTGGCCATCTTCTAATGCTTTCCCAGGCCATAGCAGAGAACTGGATTGGAAGTGGAGCAGCCAGGACTTGACCCAACATCCATATGGGATGCCAGCACTTCAGGCCAGGGTGTTAACCCACTGTGCCACAGCGCTGGCCCCTGTGCAATGGTTCTAAAGGTAGGTCTGGTGGTATCATAACCCCATCTGGCTAACAATACTGTTTCTGTTCCAGGTAACTTTCTGTTAGCAGCGTCAAACACAGATTTTTGTCTGAACATTTCGCTAGCTTAGGATTCACATAAAAGATGAGCACAATCACAACATTCTTCTTCCCATCCTGTCTGCCATGACCTAGAGTGTAAACCTAACAGGCTGACCCATATTTTAACTCTTCCAATAAATTGTTCCTATATGGGACAGGACACCCTACATGAGGCTCCAAAAAACACACACAAAAGGGGAAGTAGTGTTGCAATGCCCAAGTGGGATCAGAGTGTTGGCCTTGCCTAGAGTTTCCTTCTTTGGGACTACTGAAATCACCATGGGATCCTTCCTGCCCAAATGTCCAAGGTATCAATAATGAGAGCTGAGCCAATATCTGCAGAATTTCTTGAGTCTGGGCCCCTGGAAAGTCAGGACAGAGCAGAACAGATGGCTTTCTCCAGTGGGTCTTCAGCAAAGAAAGCTTGAGTTCCAGGTCCTATTGTAGAGTTTCATAAAAAAATTGATTTCATTTTTTTTGGCATCCACTTTCATGGGATTCCTCAGCAGAAAAGACCTCTCCAAAGTTTCATCCTCCTTCTGCCTCATGCCATGTCCATAATCACACACATGTATGCCACATAGCCTAATCCAAAAACCTCAGGGAGTACCTGGGTACAATCAAGACCCAGCTTTGCAGAGACAGAACTGAGTTCCAAGAGGATTCCCTCTACCCTCTCAGTTATATGACCCTGAAATATCACTGTACCTCCTAAAGACTCTGTAGCCTGAGCAATGGCAAGTAGAATGGCAGTTACTTGGAGTTAGGGATGGTGGAATTATAAGAATTTTTCATTCATTGGGTAGAGAATTTCAGTCTCATAAGGAAAAACAGTTCTGAATATTGGTCACACAGCACTTTGCTTATACTCAACACTACTCAACATACACTTAGAAATGCTTAAATGAGAGAGCGGCAAGATGGCGGAATAGGCAGGGAGCACACGATTAGTCCGGGGGAGAGACACTTTAATATAAGTGGAGATAGGGCGGAGCCAAGATGGCGGATAGTGAGGACGTGTGCCTTAGTTTGGGAAAATAAACTTTCATAAAAGTGGAATTACTGTAGCCTCAGGAAAAGACTCAAGAAAAAAACTGCAGAGGAAACGCTTCCGGATCTCGTGGATGAGACACAGAGGACTTACAGGGAACCCACCGCGTGGAAAACCAACCGAGAGGAGCCGAGTGGCAGCGGCGAGAGAGGAGCCAGAGCCTCAGAATCTCGCCAGCGCGGGAACGGAGGAGGAGGGTAAGACAAAGACCTGAGAAGTCCGAGACATTGGGGGGAGGGGGAACAGAGGCCTCTCCCTTCACTCACCAAGCAAAACAAAGAATACTGCGAATTTACATATGTAAAGCTCAGCCAAACTCAGTATCTTTAGCGAAACTGGAGAACACATTGAGGGCTGCATAATCTCTGTGGATGGTCCCAGGGGTAGATCAAACGAATACTCACAAAGGCCAGATTTCAACTACACTCAACCCCACTCCCAACTGAGTCAAAAAAAAAAAAAAGAGAGAGAGAGAGAGCGAGCCAGCAAGGAGCAAGTGAGTGAGAAATCTGGGAGAGTTGCTCTTTACACAGCCTTAAACCTGAAGAAACAAGCATAGCTCTCTGGCCACACCCATCACAGCCCCTAAGGCTCCAACAAAGCAGACAGCTCACTTAGAGGCATAGTATAACGAGAGAAAAAAACAAAAACAAAAACACCACAAATTATCTCTAACATGCCAAGCAAGAAACATAGAAGCGGAGGTACCAAGGACAGGGAAGGCACTATGACGCCCCCAAGTGAACAAGACACGCCAATGCAAGATTATGAAGATTATGAGATAGAAGAAATGAAAGATACAGATTTCAAAAAATTTATGATAAGAACATTAAGAAGTTCTCAAAAACAAATTCTTGAACTACAGAAATCCTTAATGGACAAGATAGAAAATCTCTCCCGTGAAAATGAAATATTAAGGAGGAATCAAAATGAAATGAAAAAACTAATGGAGCAGGAATTCGCGATACTGACAAAAAACCACAATGAAATGAAGAACACAATAGATCAAATGGCAAACACATTAGAGAGCCTTAAAAACAGAATGGGTGAAGCAGAAGAGAGAATATCGGAATTAGAAGACAGAGAACAGGAAAGGAAACAGGCAAATCAAAGAAAAGAAGAAGAAATCAGAAATCTAAAAAATACTGTCAGGAACCTACAGGATACTATTAAAAAACCTAACATTCGGGTTCTAGGAGTTCCTGAAGGCATGGAAAGGGAGAAAGGATTAGAAGGCCTTTTTAGTGAGATACTAGCAGAAAATTTCCCAAGTTTGGAGAAGGACAGAGACATCCTAGTACAGGAAGCTCAGAGAACCCCTAATAAACATGATCAAAAGAGATCCTCACCACGACACGTCGTAATCAAACTCACCACAGTGAAACACAAAGAAAAGATCCTAAAATGTGCAAGAGAGAAACGCCAGATTACTCTCAGAGGATCTCCAATTAGACTTACAGCTGATTTCTCATCAGAAACCCTACAAGCCAGGAGAGAATGGCGAGATATAGCCCAGGTACTAAGAGAGAAAAACTGCCAGCCCAGAATATTATATCCTGCAAAGCTCTCATTTGTGAATGAAGGTGAAATTAAGACCTTTCACAGCAAACAGAAATTGAAAGAATTTGTCGCCACTCGTCCAGCCCTGCAAAAGATGCTTAAAGATGTGTTACATACAGAAACACAGAAACACGGTCACCAATATGAAAGAAGTTAAAGGAAGGAAACCTCACAGCAAAAGATCACAGGAATCTCAAACCAGATATTAGAAAATATCTTTGGCAAATGGCAGGGCAAAGTTACTCCTTCTCAATAGTCACATTGAATGTTAATGGCTTGAACTGTCCAGTTAAAAGACACCGATTGGCTGACTGGGTTAAGGAACAAAACCCATCCTTTTGCTGCTTACAAGAAACCCATCTATCCAACAATGATCCATACAAGCTGAGAGTGAAAGGCTGGAAAAAGATATACCACGCCAACAGAAATGAAAAGAGAGCGGGCGTAGCCATCTTAATATCGGACAACATAAACTTTACCACAAAAACTGTTAGGAGAGACAAAGAGGGGCACTATATAATGATTAAGGAATCCATTCAACAGGAAGATATAACGATTATCAACATATATGCACCTAATCATAGGGCACCAGCTTATTTAAAAGACTTGTTAAGGGACTTAAAGGGAGACTTAGACCCCAATACAATAGTACTGGGGGACTTCAATACTCCACTCTCAGAGATAGACAGATCAACAGGACAGAAGATCAACAAGGAGACAGTAGATTTAAATGACACTATAGCCCAAATGGATCTAACAGATATCTACAGAACATTTCATCCTACATCTAAGGACTTTACATTCTTCTCAGCAGTACATGGAACCCTCTCTAGGATTGACCACATACTAGGCCATAAAGCAAGTCTCAGCAAATTCAAAAGAATTAGAATCATACCATGCAGCTTCTCAGACCACAAAGGAATGAAATTGGAAATTGGCAACTCAGGAATCCCTAGAGCACGTGCAAACACATGGAGATTGAACAACATGCTCCTGAATGAACAATGGGTCATAGAAGAAATTAAAAGAGAAATCAAAAATTTTCTGGAAGTAAATGAGGATAACAGCACAACATACCAAAACCTATGGGATACAACAAAAGCAGTGTTAAGAGGAAAGTTTATATCAATAGGTGCCTACATCAAGAAATTGGAAAGGCACCAAATAGATGAGCTTTCAAGTCATCTCAAGGATCTAGAAAATCTGCAGCAAGCCAAACCCAAACCCAGTAGGAGAAGAGAAATAATTAAAATCAGAGAAGAAATCAACAGGATTGAATCCAAAAAAACATTACAAAAAATCAGCCAAACGAGGAGCTGGTTTTTTGAAAAAATAAACAAAATTGACACCCCATTGGCCCAACTAACTAAAAAAAGAAGAGAAAAGACCCAAATCAATAGGATCAGAGATGAAATGGGAAACGTAACAACAGACGCCACAGAAATAAAAAGAATCATCAGAAATTACTACAAGTACTTGCATGCCAGCAAACAGGGAAATCTATCAGAAATGGACAGATTCTTGGACACATACAACCTCCCTAAATTGAGCCAGGAAGACATAGAAAACCTAAACAGACCCATAACTGACACAGAAATTGAAACAGTAATAAAGGCTCTCCCAACAAAGAAAAGCCCAGGGCCAGATGGATTCACTGCTGAGTTCTACCAGGCATTTAGAGAAGAACTAACTCCAATTCTTCTCAAACTATTCAGAGCAATCGAAAAAGAGGGAATCCTCCCAAATTCTTTCTATGAAGCCACCATCACCTTAATTCCTAAGCCAGAAAGAGACGCAACATTGAAAGAGAATTACAGACCAATATCCCTGATGAACATAGATGCAAAAATACTCAATAAAATTCTGGCCAATAGAATGCAACAACACATCAGAAAGATCATCCACCCAGACCAAGTGGGATTCATCCCCGGTATGCAGGGATGGTTCAACATTCGCAAAACAATCAACGTAATACACTACATTAACAGACTGCAGAAGAAAAACCATATGATTCTCTCAATAGATGCAGAGAAAGCATTTGATAAAATACAACACCCTTTCATGATGAAAACTCTAAGCAAACTGGGTATGGAAGGAACATTCCTCAATACAATCAAAGCAATATATGAAAAACCCACGGCCAACATCCTATTGAATGGGGAAAAGTTGGAAGCATTTCCACTGAAATCTGGTACCAGACAGGGATGCCCTCTCTCACCACTGCTATTCAATATAGTTCTGGAAGTTTTGGCCAGAGCTATTAGGCAAGAAAAAGAAATTAAAGGGATACAAATCGGGAAGGACGAACTCAAACTATCCCTCTTTGCAGATGATATGATTCTTTATTTAGGGGACCCAAAGAACTCTACTAAGAGACTGCTGGAACTCATTGAAGAGTTTGGCAAAGTAGCAGGATATAAAATCAATCCACAAAAATCAACAGCCTTTGTATACACAGGCAATGCCACGGCTGAGGAAGAACTGCTAAGATCAATCCCATTCACAATAGCTACAAAAACAATCAAATATCTTGGAATAAACTTAACCAAAGACGTTAAAGATCTCTACGATGAAAACTACAAAACCTTAAAGCAAGAAATAGAAGAGGATACCAAAAAATGGAGAAATCTTCCATGCTCATGGATTGGAAGAATCAATATCATCAAAATGTCTATTCTCCCAAAAGCAATTTACACATTCAATGCAATACCCATTAAGATCCCGAAGACCTTCTTCTCAGACCTAGAAAAAACGATGCTGAAATTCATATGGAGACACAGAAGACCTCGAATAGCCAAAGCAATCCTGTACAACAAAAACAAAGCCGGAGGCATCACAATACCTGATTTCAGGACATACTACAGGGCAGTTGAATCAAAACAGCATGGTACTGGTACAGAAACAGATGGATAGACCAATGGAACAGAATAGAAACACCAGAAATCAATCCAAACATCTACAGCCAACTTATATTTGACCAAAGATCCAAATCTAATCCCTAGAATAAGGACAGTCTATTCAATAAATGGTGCTGGGAAAATTGGATTTCCACGTGCAGAAGCTTGAAGCAAGACCCATACCTATCACCTTACACAAAAATCCACTCAACATGGATTAAAGACTTAAATCTACGACCCGAAACCATCAAATTATTAGAGAGCATTGGAGAAACCCTGCAAGATATAGGCACAGGCAAAGACTTCCTGGAAAATACTCCAACAGCACAGGCAGTCAAAACCAAAATTAACATTTGGGATTGCATCAAATTGAGAAGTTTCTGTACTTCAAAAGAAACAGTCAGGAAAGTGAAGAGGCAACCAACAGAATGGGAAAAAATATTCGCAAACTATACTACAGATAAAGGATTGATAACCAGAATCTACAAAGAAATCAAGAAAATCCACAACAACAAAACAAAAAACCCACTAAAGAGATGGGCCAAGGACCTCAATAGACATTTTTCGAAAGAGGAAATACAAATGGCCAACAGACACATGAAAAAATGTTCAAGATCACTAGCAATCAGAGAAATGCAAATCAAAACCACAATGAGGTTCCACCTCACCCCGGTGAGAATGGCTCACATTCAGAAATCTACCAACAACAGATGCTGGAGAGGATGTGGGGAAAAAGGGACACTAACACACTGTTGGTGGGAATGCAAACTGGTTAAGCCACTATGGAAGTCTGTCTGGAGATTCCTCAGAAACCTGAACATAACCCTACCATACAACCCAGCCATCCCACTCCTTGGAATTTACCCAAAGGAAATTAATTTGGCTAATAAAAAAGCCATCTGCATATTAATGTTTATTGCAGCTCAATTCACAATAGCTAAGACCTGGAACCAACCCAAATGCCCATCAACAGTAGACTGGATAAAGAAATTATGGGACATGTACTCCATAGAATACTATACAGCAGTAAGAAACAACGAAACCCAGTCATTTGCAACAAGATGGAGCAATCTGGAAAACATCATGCTGAGTGAATTAAGCCAGACCCAAAGAGAAAAATATCATTTGTTTTCCCTGATCGGTGACAACTGAGTGCCAAAGGGGAAACCTGTTAAGTGAAATGGACACTATAAGCAACAATGAACTGATCAGCTCCTGTCCTGACTTTAGATGTACAATGTAATACTTTCTCCATTTTAGTATTTGTTGTTATTGTTGTTGTTCTAGTACTATTGGTTGAACTCAGTAATTAACACACAATTATTCTTAGGTGTTTAAATTTTAACTGAAAAGTGATCCCTGTTAAATCTAAGAGTGGAAAAAGAGAGGGAGGAGATGAACAATTTGGAACATGCTCAATCGGACTGGCCGCAAATGGTGGAGTTAGAAACGTGCCAGGGGATTCCAACACAATTCCATCAAGATGGCATGTACCAATGCCATCGCACTAGTCCAAGTGACCAATTTCAGCTCACAATTGATAGCTCTGATAGGTCTAAGACTCAAAGAGATCACACAAACAAGACAAGTATCTGCTAATACTAACTGATAGAATCAAAAAGGGAGAGAAAGATCCAACATGGGAAGTGGGATACACAGCAGACTCATAGGATGGCAGATGTCCTAAACAACACTCTGGCCTCAGAATCAGCCCTCAAGGCATTCAGATCTGGCTGAAGAGCCCATGAGAGTATAGCAGGCATGGAAAGCCAAGATATCATGGAAAAAAAAAAAAAAAGACCTAAATGAATGATCTCTGTGAGTGAGATCCCAGTGGAAAGAACGGGGCCATCAAAGATGGAGGTACCCTTCTCCGAAGGGAGGAGAGAACCTCCACTTTGACTATGACCCTATCGGAATAAGATCAAAGTCAGCGAACTCTAAAGGCTTCCATAGCCCTGGCAACTCATGACTAGAGCCTAGGGAGATTACTGACGCCATGAACAGGAGTGTCAAATTGTTAAATCAGCAACAGGAGTCACTGTGTACTTACACCCCATGTGGGATCTGTCCCTAATGTGTCGTCTAAAGCCAAGTGATGCTATGACTGGTACTGAAACGGTATTTTTATACTTTGCGTTTCTGTGTGGGCGCAGACTGATGAGGTCTTTGCTAATTATATACTGAAGTGATCTTCTGTATATAAAGAGAATTGGAAATGAAAAAAAAAAAACAACCTGGTGTTAAAATGGAAATGGCATAGAAAATTAATTAATTTGAAAAAAAAAATTATGTAGGATCTCTGTCTTTAATGTGCTGTACATTGCTATTTAATGCTATAATTAGTAATCCAATGGTAGTTTTTTCACTTGATGTTGCTATATGGGCAAAAAGTTGAAATCTTTACCTAATATATACTAAACTGATCTTCTGTATACAAAGAGAATTGAAAATGAATCTTTACATGAATGGAAGGGGAAAGGGAGCGGGAAAGGGGAGGGTAGCGGGCGGGAGGGAAGTTATGGGAGGGAGGAAGCCATTGTAACCCATAAGCTATACTTTGGAAATTTATATTCATTAAATAAAAGTTTAATTAAAAAAAATATAAGTGGAGATACTGCAGGGTCAAGGAAGAGTAGGGGATGAAACAGCAGAGGAAACTATTCCGGAACTAGTGATTCATAGTGGAC